>NW_027141786.1:600000-812500 GCF_036365525.1 Heterodontus francisci
GGGGAACACACTCTCCTCACTTATACTGTTCACATGGTATCATGTCCTGTGTATATTAAACCATCAGGGGAACACACTCTCCTCACTTATACTGTTCACTTGGTAACATATCCCGTGTATATTAAACCATCAGGGGAACACAATCTCCTCACTTATACTGTTCACCTGGTAACATGTCCTGTGTATATTAAACCATCAGGGGAATACATTCACCTCACTTATACTGTTCACCTGGTAACATGTCCGGTGCGTATTAAACCATGAGGGGAACACTCTCTCCTCACTTATACTGTTCACCTGGTGACATGTCCTGTTTGTATTAAACCAGCAGGGGAACTCACTCTCCTCACTTATACTGTTCACCTGGTAACATGTCCGGTGCGTATTAAACCATCGGGGGAACACACTCTCCTCACTTATACTGTTCACATGGTATCATGTCCTGTGTATATTAAACCATCAGGGGAACACACTCTCCTCACTTATACTGTTCACCTGGTAACATGTCCCGTGTGTATGAAACCATCAGGGGAATACATTCACCTCACTTATACTGTTCACCTGGTAACATGTCCCGTGTATATTAAACCATCAGGGGAACACACTCTCCTCACTTATACTGTTCACCTGGTGACATGTCCCTTGTGTATTAAACTATCAGGGGAACACACTCTCCTCACTTATACTGTTCACTTGGTTACATGTCCCGTGTGTATTAAACAATCAGGGGAACTCACTCTCTTCACTTATACTGTTCACCTGTCGACATGTCCTGTGTGTATTAAACCATGAGGGGAACACACTCTCCTCACTTATACTGTTCACCTGGGGAAATGTTCTGTCAGTATTAAACCATCAGGGGAACACACTCTCCACACTTATACTCTTCACCTGGTAACATGTCCCGTGTATATTAAACCATCAGGGGAACAGACTCTCCTCACTTATACTGTTCATCTGGTAACATGTCCCGTGCGTATTAAACCATCAGGGGAACACACTCTCCTCAATTAAACTGTTCACATGGTAAAATGGCCCATGTATACTAAACAATCAGGGGAACACATTCTCCTCACTTATGCTGTTCACCTGGTATCATGTCCTGTGTATATTGAACCATCAGGGGAACACACACTCCTCACTTGTACTGTTCACCTGCTGACATGTCCCGGGTATATTAAACCATCAGGGGAACACACTCTCCTCACTTATACTGTTCACCTACTGACATGTCCCGTGTATATTAAACCATCAGGGGAATACACTCTCCTCTCTTATACTGTTCACCTGGTGACATGTCCCGTGTATATTAAACCATCAGTGGAACACACTCTCCTCACTTATACTGTTCACCTGGTAACATGTCCCATGTATATTAAACCATCAGGGGAACACACTCTCCTCACTTATACTGTTCACTTGGTGACATGTCCCGTGTATATTAAACCATCAGTGGAACACACTCTCCTCACTTATACTGTTCACCTGCTAACATGTCCCGTGTATATTAAACCATCAGTGGAACACACTCTCCTCACTTATACTGTTCACCTGGTAACATGTCCCATGTATATTAAACAATCAGGGGAACACACTCTCCTCACTTATACTTTTAACCTGGTAACATGTCCCGTGCTTTTTAAACCATCAGGGGAACACGTTCTCCTCACTTATACTGTTCACCTGGTATCATGTCCCGTGTATATTTAACCATCAGGGGAACACTCTCTCCTCACTTATACTGTTCACTTGGTAACATATCCCGTGTATATTAAACCATCAGGGGAACACATTCTGCTCACTTATACTGTTCACCTGGTAACATGTCCCGTGTGTGTTAAACAATCAGGGGAACACTCTCTCCTCACTTATGCTGTTCACCTGGCATCATGTCCAGTGCGTATTAAAAAAACAGGGGAACGCACTCTCCTCACAGATACTTTTCACTTGGTTACATGTCCCGTGTGTATTATACAATCAGGGGAACACACTCTCTTCACTTACACTGTTCACCTGGTAACATGTCCCGTGCTTTTTAAACCATCAGGGGAACACGTTCTCCTCACTTATACTGTTCACCTGGGGAAATGTCCCGACAGTATTAAACCATCAGGGGAACACACTCTCCTCACTTATACTGTTCACCTGGGGAAATGTCCCGACAGTATTAAACCATCAGGGGAACACACTCTCCTCACTTATACGGTTCACCTGGTGACATGTCACGTCAGTATTAAACCATCAGGGGAAGACACTCTCCTCCCTTTTCTGTACACCTGGTAACATGTCCCGTCTGCATAAAACCATCAGGGGGAACTCACTCTCCTCACTTAAACTGTTCACCTGGTAACATGTCCCATGCGTATTAAACCATCAGGGGAACACCCTCTCCTCCCTTAAACTGTTCACATGGTGACATGTCCCATCAGTATTAAACAATCTGGGGAACACATTCTCCTCACTTATACTGTTTACCTGTTGACATGTCCTGTGTTTATTAAACCATCATGGGAACACACTCTCCTCACTTAAACTGTTCACGTGGTGACATGTCCCGTCAGTATTAAACAATCTGGGGAACACACTCTCCTCACATATACTGTTTACCTGGTAACATGTCCCGTGTGTATTAAACCATCAGGGGAACACACTCTCTTCACTTATACTGTTCACCTGGTAACATGTCCCAAGTATATTTAACCATCAGGGGAACACTCTCTCCTCACTTCTAGTCTTCACCTGGTGACAAATCCCGTCAGTATTAAACAATCATGGGATCACACTCTCCTCACTTATACTCTTCACCTGTTAACATGTCCCGTGTATATTAAACCATCAGGGGAACACACTCTCCTCACTTATACTTTTCACCTGCTAACATGTCCTGTGTATATTGAACCATCAGGGGAACACACTCTCCTCACTTATACTGTTCACCTGGTAACATGTCCCGTGTATATTAAACCATCATGGGAAAGCCCTCTCCTCACTTATACTGTTCACCCGGTAACATGTCCCGTGTATATTATATCATCAGGGGAACACACTCTCCTCACTTATACTGTTCACCTGATGACATGTCCAGTGTATATTAAACAATCAGGGGAACTCACACTACTCACTTATATTGTTCACCTGGTAACATGTCCCTTGTGCATTAAACCATCAGGGGAACACACTCTCCTCACTTATACTGTTCCCCTGGTAACATGCCCCGTGTGCATTAAACCATCAGGGGAACACACTCTCTTCACGTATACTGTTCCCCTGGTAACATGTCCCGTGTTCATTAAACAATCAGGGGAACATACTCTCCTCACTTATACTGTTCACCTGGTAACATGTCCCGTGTATATTAAACCATCAGGGGAACACACTCTCTTCACTTATTGAGTTCACCTGGTAACATGTCCCGTGTGCATTAAACCATCAGGGGAACACATTCTCTTCACTTATACTGTTCACCTAGTAACATGTCCTGTGTATATTAAACCATCAGGGGAACACACTCTCCTAACTTATACTGTTCTCCTGGTAACATGTCCCTTGTATATTAAACAATCAGGGGAACACACTCTCCTCACTTATAATGTTCACCTGGTAACATGTCCTGTGTGCATTAAACAATCAGGGGAAAACACTCTCCTCACTTATACTGTTCACCTGGTAACATGTACCGTGTGTATTAAACAATCAGGAGAACACCCTCTCCTCACTTACACTGTTCACCGAGTGACATGTCCAGAGTGTATTAAACAATCAGGGGAACAAACTCTCCTCACTTATACTGTTCACCTGGTAACATGTCCCATGTGTATTAAACAATCAGGGGAACACACTCTCCTCACTTATACTATTCACCTGGTAACATGTCCCGTGTGTATTAAACAATCAGGGGAACACACTCTCCTCACTTATACTGTTCACCTGGTAACATGTCAACTGTGCATTAAACAATCAGGGGAACACACTCTCCTCACTTATACTGTTCACCTGGTAACATGTCCCTTGTGCATTAAACTATCAGGGGAACACACTCTCTTCACTTATACTGTTCACCTGGTGACATGTCCCATGTATATTGAACCAACAGGGGAACACACTCACCTCACTTATTCTGTTCACCTGATAACAAGTCCTGTGCATATTAAACCATCAGGGGAACATACTGTCCTCACTTATACTGTTCATGTGGTAACATGTCCCATGTGTATTAAACAATCAGTGGAACACACTCTCCTCACTTACACTGTTCACCTGGTAACATGTCCCGTGTGTATTAAACAATCAGGGGAACACACTCTCCTCACTTATACTGTTCAACTGGTAACATGTCAACTGTGCATTAAACAATCACGGGAACACAGTCTCCTCACTTATATTGTTCACCTGGTAACTTGTCCCGTGTATATTAAACAATCAGGGGAACACACTCTCCTCACTTATACTGTTCACCTGGTAACATGTCCTGTGTATATTAAACAATCAGGGGAACACACTCACCTCACTTATGCTGTTCACCAGGTATCATGTCCTGTGTATATTAAACCATCAGGGGAACATACTCTCCTCACTTATACTGTTCACCTGGTAACATGTCCTGTGTATATTAAACCATTAGAGGAACATACTCTCCTCACTTATACTGTTCACCTGACAACATGTCCTGTGTATATTAAACCATCATGGGAACACACTCTCCTCAGTTTTACTGTTCAGCTAGTAACATGTCCGGTGTGTATTAAACCATCAGGGGAACACACTCTCCTCACTTATACTGTTCACCTGGTAACATGTCCCGTGTGCATTAAACAATCAGGGGAACACACTCTCCTCACTTATACTGTTCACCTGGTAACATGTCCTGTGTGTATTGAACCATCAGAGGAACTGACTCTCCTCACTTCTACTGTTCACCTGGTAACATGTCCTGTGTATATTAAACCATCAGGGGAACACACTCTCCTCACTTCTGCTGTTCACCTGGTAACATGTCAAATGTGCATTAAAGAATCAGGGGAACACACACTCCTCACTTATACTCTTTACCTGGTAACATGTCCCGTGTGTATTAAACAATCTTGGGAACACACTCTCCTCACTTATACTGTTCACCTGGCAACATGTCCCGTGTGTATTAAACATTCAGGGGAACACACTCTCCTCACCTATACTGTTCACCTGGTAACATGTCCCGTGTGTATTAAACAATCAGGCAAACACACTCTCCTCACTTATACTGTTCACCTGGTAACATGTCCCATGTGTATTAAACAATAAGGGGAACACACTCTCCTCACTTATACTATTCACCTGGTAACATGTCAACTGTGCATTAAACAATCAGGGGAACACACTCTCGTCACTTATACTGTTCACCTGGTAACATGTCCCGTGTGCATTAAACTATCAGGGGACACACTCTCTTCACTTATACTGTTCACTTTGTAACATGTCAACTGTGCATTAAACAATCAGGGGAACACACTCTTGTCACTTATACTGTTCACCTGGTAACATGTCCCGTGTGCATTAAACTATCAGGGGACACACTCTCTTCACTTATACTGTTCAGCTGGTAACATGTCCCATGCATATTGAACCAACAGGGAAACACACTCACCTCACTTATACTGTTCACCTGATAACATGTCCTGTGTATATTAAACCATCAGGGGAACATACTGTCCTCACTTATACTGTTCACCTTGTGACATGTCCCGTGTGTATTAAACAATCAGGGGAACAAACTCTCCTCAGTTATACTGTTCACCTGGTAACATGTCCGGTGTGTATTAAACCATCAGGGGAACACTCTCTCCTCACTTATACTGTTCACCTGGTAACATGTTCCGTGTGCATTAAACTATCAGGGGAACACACTCTCCTCACTTATACTGTTCACCTGGTAACATGTCCTGTGTGTATTAAACCATCAGGGGAACACACTCTCCTCACTTATACTGTTCACCTGGTAACATGTCCCGTGTGCATTAAACAATCAGGGGAACACACTCTCCTCACTTATACTGTTCACCTGGTTCCATGCCCAGTGTGTATTAAACCATCAGAGGAACATACTCTCCTCACTTATACTGTTCACCTGGTTCCATGTCCCGTGTATATTAAACAATCAGGGGAACACACTCTCCTCACTTATACTGTTCACATGGTAACATGTCCTGTGTATAATAAACCATCAGGGGAACACATTCTCCTCACTTCTACTGTTCACCTGGTAACATGTCAAATGTGCATAAAAGAATCAGGGGAACACACTCTCCTCACTTATACTTTTTACCTGGTAACATGTCCCTTTGCATTAAACAATCAGGGGAACACACTCTCCTCACTTATACTGTTCACCTGGTTCCATGTCCCGTGTGTATTAAACCATCAGAGGAACACACTCTCCTCACTTATACTGTTCACCTGGTAACATGTCCCGTGTGTATTAAACAATCAGGCGAACACACTCTCCTCACTTATACTGTTCATCTGGTAACATGTCAACTGTGCATTAAACCATCAGGGGAACACACTCTCCTCACTTATACTGTTCACCTGGTAACATGTCCCGGGTATATTAAACAATCAGGGGAACTCACTCTACTCACTTATACTGTTCACCTGGTAACATGTCCCGTGTGCATTAAACCATCAGGGGAACACACTCTCCTCACTTATACTGTTCCCCTGGTAACATGCCCCGTGTGCATTAAACCATCAGGGGAACACACTCTCTTCACGTATACTGTTCCCCTGGTAACATGTCCCGTGTTCATTAAACAATCAGGGGAACATACTCTCCTCACTTATACTGTTCACCTGGTAACATGTCCCGTGTATATTAAACCATCAGGGGAACACACTCTGCTCACTTATACTGTTCACCTGGTAACATGTCCTGTGTATATTAAACCATCAGGGGAACACACTCTCTTCACTTATTGAGTTCACCTGGTAACATGTCCCGTGTGCATTAAACCATCAGGGGAACACACTCTCCTCACTTATACTGCTCTCCTGGTAACATGTCCCTTGTATATTAAACAATCAGGGGAACACACTCTCCTCACTTATAATGTTCACCTGGTAACATGTACCGTGTGTATTAAACAATCAGGAGAACACACTCTCCTCACTTACACTGTTCACCGAGTGACATGTCCAGAGTGTATTAAACAATCAGGGGAACAATCTCTCCTCACTTATACTGTTCACCTGGTAACATGTCCCATGTGTATTAAACAATCAGGGGAACACACTCTCCTCACTTATACTATTCACCTGGTAACATGTCCCGTGTGTATTAAACAATCAGGGGAACACACTCTCCTCACTTATACTGTTCACCTGGTAACATGTCAACTGTGCATTAAACAATCAGGGGAACACACTCTCCTCACTTATACTGTTTACCTGGTAACATGTCCCGTGTGTATTAAACCATCAGGGGAACACACTCTCTTCACTTTTACTGTTCACCTGGTAACATGTCCCAAGTATATTTAACCATCAGGGGAACACTCTCTCCTCACTTCTAGTCTTCACCTGGTGACAAATCCCGTCAGTATTAAACAATCATGGGATCACACTCTCCTCACTTATACTCTTCACCTGTTAACATGTCCCGTGTATATTAAACCATCAGGGGAACACACTCTCCTCATTTATACTTTTCACCTGCTAACATGTCCTGTGTATATTGAACCATCAGGGGAACACACTCTCCTCACTTATACTGTTCACCTGGTAACATGTCCCGTGTATATTAAACCATCCGGGGGAAGCCCTCTCCTCACTTATACTGTTCACCTGGTAACATGTCCCGTGTATATTATATCATCAGGGGAACACACTCTCCTCACTTATACTGTTCACCTGATGACATGTCCCGTGTATATTAAACAATCAGGGGAACTCACTCTACTCACTTATACTGTTCACCTGGTAACATGTCCCGTGTGCATTAAACCATCAGGGGAACACACTCTCCTCACTTATACTGTTCCCCTGGTAACATGCCCCGTGTGCATTAAACCATCAGGGGAACACACTCTCTTCACGTATACTGTTCCCCTGGTAACATGTCCCGTGTTCATTAAACAATCAGTGGAACATACTCTCCTCACTTATACTGTTCACCTGGTAACATGTCCCGTGTATATTAAACCATCAGGGGAACACACTCTGCTCACTTATACTGTTCACCTGGTAACATGTCCTGTGTATATTAAACCATCAGGGGAACACACTCTCTTCACTTATTGAGTTCACCTGGTAACATGTCCCGTGTGCATTAAACCATCAGGGGAACACACTCTCTTCACTTATACTGTTCACCTAGTAACATGTCCTGTGTATATTAAACCATCAGGGGAACACACTCTCCTAACTTATACTGTTCTCCTGGTAACATGTCCCTTGTATATTAAACAATCAGGGGAACACACTCTCCTCACTTATAATGTTCACCTGGTAACATGTATCGTGTGTATTAAACAATCAGGAGAACACACTCTCCTCACTTACACTGTTCACCGAGTGACATGTCCAGAGTGTATTAAACAATCAGGGGAACAAACTCTCCTCACTTATACTGTTCACCTGGTAACATGTCCCATGTGCATTAAACAATCAGGGGAACACACTCTCCTCACTTATACTATTCACCTGGTAACATGTCCCGTGTGTATTAAACCATCAGGGGAACACACTCTCTTCACTTATACTGTTCACCTAGTAACATGTCCCGTGTGTATTAAACCATCAGGGGAACACACTCTCTTCACTTTTACTGTTCACCTGGTAACATGTCCCAAGTATATTTAACCATCAGGGGAACACTCTCTCCTCACTTCTAGTCTTCACCTGGTGACAAATCCCGTCAGTATTAAACAATCATGGGATCACACTCTCCTCACTTATACTCTTCACCTGTTAACATGTCCCGTGTATATTAAACCATCAGGGGAACACACTCTCCTCATTTATACTTTTCACCTGCTAACATGTCCTGTGTATATTGAACCATCAGGGGAACACACTCTCCTCACTTATACTGTTCACCTGGTAACATGTCCCGTGTATATTAAACCATCCGGGGGAAGCCCTCTCCTCACTTATACTGTTCACCAGGTAACATGTCCCGTGTATATTATATCATCAGGGGAACACACTCTCCTCACTTATACTGTTCACCTGATGACATGTCCCGTGTATATTAAACAATCAGGGGAACTCACTCTACTCACTTATACTGTTCACCTGGTAACATGTCCCGTGTGCATTAAACCATCAGGGGAACACACTCTCCTCACTTATACTGTTCCCCTGGTAACATGCCCCGTGTGCATTAAACCATCAGGGGAACACACTCTCTTCACGTATACTGTTCCCCTGGTAACATGTCCCGTGTTCATTAAACAATCAGGGGAACATACTCTCCTCACTTATACTGTTCACCTGGTAACATGTCCCGTGTATATTAAACCATCAGGGGAACACACTCTGCTCACTTATACTGTTCACCTGGTAACATGTCCTGTGTATATTAAACCATCAGGGGAACACACTCTCTTCACTTATTGAGTTCACCTGGTAACATGTCCCGTGTGCATTAAACCATCAGGGGAACACACTCTCTTCACTTATACTGTTCACCTAGTAACATGTCCTGTGTATATTAAACCATCAGGGGAACACACTCTCCTAACTTATACTGTTCTCCTGGTAACATGTCCCTTGTATATTAAACAATCAGGGGAACACACTCTCCTCACTTATAATGTTCACCTGGTAACATGTATCGTGTGTATTAAACAATCAGGAGAACACACTCTCCTCACTTACACTGTTCACCGAGTGACATGTCCAGAGTGTATTAAACAATCAGGGGAACAAACTCTCCTCACTTATACTGTTCACCTGGTAACATGTCCCATGTGCATTAAACAATCAGGGGAACACACTCTCCTCACTTATACTATTCACCTGGTAACATGTCCCGTGTGTATTAAACCATCAGGGGAACACACTCTCTTCACTTATACTGTTCACCTGGTAACATGTCAACTGTGCATTAAACAATCAGGGGAACACACTCTCCTCACTTATACTGTTTACCTGGTAACATGTCCCGTGTGTATTAAACCATCAGGGGAACACACTCTCTTCACTTATACTGTTCACCTGGTAAAATGTCCCAAGTATATTTAACCATCAGGGGAACACTCTCTCCTCACTTCTAGTCTTCACCTGGTGACAAATCCCGTCAGTATTAAACAATCATGGGATCACACTCTCCTCACTTATACTCTTCACCTGTTAACATGTCCCGTGTATATTAAACCATCAGGGGAACACACTCTCCTCACTTATACTGTTCACCTGGTTCCATGTCCCGTGTGTATTAAACCATCAGAGGAACACACTATCGTCACTTATACTGTTCACCTGGTAACATGTCCCGTGTGTATTAAACAATCAGGCGAACACACTCTCCTCACTTATACTGTTCACCTGGTAACATGTCAACTGTGCATTAAACCATCAGGGGAACACACTCTCCTCACTTATACTGTTCACCTGGTAACATGTCCCGTGTATATTAAACCATCAGGGGAACACACTCTCCTGACTTATACTGTTCACCTGATGACATGTCCCGGGTATATTAAACAATCAGGGGAACTCACTCTACTCACTTATACTGTTCACCTGGTAACATGTCCCGTGTGCATTAAACCATCAGGGGAACACACTCTCCTCACTTATACTGTTCCCCTGGTAACATGCCCCTTGTGCATTAAACCATCAGGGGAACACACTCTCTTCACGTATACTGTTCCCCTGGTAACATGTCCCGTGTTCATTAAACAATCAGGGGAACATACTCTCCTCACTTATACTGTTCACCTGGTAACATGTCCCGTGTATATTAAACCATCAGGGGAACACACTCTGCTCACTTATACTGTTCACCTGGTAACATGTCCTGTGTATATTAAACCATCAGGGGAACACACTCTCTTCACTTATTGAGTTCACCTGGTAACATGTCCCGTGTGCATTAAACCATCAGGGGAACACACTCTCTTCACTTATACTGTTCACCTAGTAACATGTCCTGTGTATATTAAACCATCAGGGGAACACACTCTCCTCACTTATACTGCTCTCCTGGTAACATGTCCCTTGTATATTAAACAATCAGGGGAACACACTCTCCTCACTTATAATGTTCACCTGGTAACATGTACCGTGTGTATTAAACAATCAGGAGAACACACTCTCCTCACTTACACTGTTCACCGAGTGACATGTCCAGAGTGTATTAAACAATCAGGGGAACAAACTCTCCTCACTTATACTGTTCACCTGGTAACATGTCCCATGTGTATTAAACAATCAGGGGAACACACTCTCCTCACTTATACTATTCACCTGGTAACATGTCCCGTGTGTATTAAACAATCAGGGGAACACACTCTCCTCACTTATACTGTTCACCTGGTAACATGTCTACTGTGCATTAAACAATCAGGGGAACACACTCTCCTCACTTATACTATTCACCTGGTAACATGTCCCGTGTGTATTAAACAATAAGGGAACACACTCTCCTCACTTATACTCTTCACCTGTTAACATGTCCCGTGTATATTAAACCATCAGGGGAACACACTCTCCTCACTTATACTGTTCACCTGGTTCCACGTCCCGTGTGTATTAAACCATCAGAGGAACACGCTCTCCTCACTTATACTGTTCACCTGGTAACATGTCCCGTGTGTATTAAACAATCAGGCGAACACACTCTCCTCACTTATACTGTTCACCTGGTAACATGTCCCGTGTATATTAAACCATCAGGGGAACACACTCTCCTGACTTATACTGTTCACCTGATGACATGTCCCGGGTATATTAAACAATCAGGGGAACTCACTCTACTCACTTATACTGTTCACCTGGTAACATGTCCCGTGTGCATTAAACCATCAGGGGAACACACTCTCCTCACTTATACTGATCCCCTGGTAACATGCCCCGTGTGCATTAAACCATCAGGGGAACACACTCTCTTCACGTATACTGTTCCCCTGGTAACATGTCCCGTGTTCATTAAACAATCAGGGGAACATACTCTCCTCACTTATACTGTTCACCTGGTAACATGTCCCGTGTATATTAAACCATCAGGGGAACACACTCTGCTCACTTATACTGTTCACCTGGGAACATGTCCTGTGTATATTAAACCATCAGGGGAACTCACTCTCTTCACTTATTGAGTTCACCTGGTAACATGTCCCGTGTGCATTAAACCATCAGGGGAACACACTCTCTTCACTTATACTGTTCACCTAGTAACATGTCCTGTGTATATTAAACCATCAGGGGAACACACTCTCCTCACTTATACTGCTCTCCTGGTAACATGTCCCTTGTATATTAAACAATCAGGGGAACACACTCTCCTCACTGATAATGTTCACCTGGTAACATGTACCGTGTGTATTAAACAATCAGGAGAACACACTCTCCTCACTTACACTGTTCACCGAGTGACATGTCCAGAGTGTATTAAACAATCAGGGGAACAAACTCTCCTCACTTATGCTGTTCACCTGGTAACATGTCCCATGTGTATTAAACAATCAGGGGAACACACTCTCCTCACTTATACTATTCACCTGGTAACATGTCCCGTGTGTATTAAACAATCAGGGGAACACACTCTCCTCACTTATACTGTTCACCTGGTAACATGTCAACTGTGCATTAAACAATCAGGGGAACACACTCTCCTCACTTATACTGTTTACCTGGTAACATGTCCCGTGTGTATTAAACCATCAGGGGAACACACTCTCTTCACTTATACTGTTCACCTGGTAACATGTCCCAAGTATATTTAACCATCAGGGGAACACTCTCTCCTCACTTCTAGTCTTCACCTGGTGACAAATCCCGTCAGTATTAAACAATCATGGGATCACACTCTCCTCACTTATACTCTTCACCTGTTAACATGTCCCGTGTATATTAAACCATCAGGGGAACACTCTCTCCTCACTTATACTTTTCACCTGCTAACAAGTCCTGTGTATATTAAACCATCAGAGGAACACACTCTCCTCACTTATACTGTTCACCTGGTAACATGTCCCGTGTGTATTAAACAATCAGGCGAACAAACTCTCCTCACTTATACTGTTCACCTGGGAACATGTCCCAAGTATATTTAACCATCAGGGGAACACTCTCTCCTCACTTCTAGTCTTCACCTGGTGACAAATCCCGTCAGTATTAAACAATCATGGGATCACACTCTCCTCACTTATACTCTTCACCTGTTAACATGTCCCGTGTATATTAAACCATCATGGGAACACACTCTCCTCACTTATACTGTTCACCTGGTTCCATGTCCCGTGTGTATTAAACCATCAGAGGAACACACTCTCCTCACTTATACTGTTCACCTGGTAACATGTCCCGTGTGTATTAAACAATCAGGCGAACACACTCTCCTCACTTATACTGTTCACCTGGTAACATGTCAACTGTGCATTAAACCATCAGGGGAACACACTCTCCTCACTTATACTGTTCACCTGGTAACATGTCCCGTGTATATTAAACCATCAGGGGAACACACTCTCCTGACTTATACTGTTCACCTGATGACATGTCCCGGGTATATTAAACAATCAGGGGAACTCACTCTACTCACTTATACTGTTCACCTGGTAACATGTCCCGTGTGCATTAAACCATCAGGGGAACACACTCTCCTCACTTATACTGTTCCCCTGGTAACATGCCCCGTGTGCATTAAACCATCAGGGGAACACACTCTCTTCACGTATACTGTTCCCCTGGTAACATGTCCCGTGTTCATTAAACAATCAGGGGAACATACTCTCCTCACTTATACTGTTCACCTGGTAACATGTCCCGTGTATATTAAACCATCAGGGGAACACACTCTGCTCACTTATACTGTTCACCTGGTAACATGTCCTGTGTATATTAAACCATCAGGGGAACACACTCTCTTCACTTATTGAGTTCACCTGGTAACATGTCCCGTGTGCATTAAACCATCAGGGGAACACACTCTCTTCACTTATACTGTTCACCTAGTAACATGTCCTGTGTATATTAAACCATCAGGGGAACACACTCTCCTCACTTATACTGCTCTCCTGGTAACATGTCCCTTGTATATTAAACAATCAGGGGAACACACTCTCATCACTTATAATGTTCACCTGGTAACATGTACCGTGTGTATTAAACAATCAGGAGAACACACTCTCCTCACTTACACTGTTCACCGAGTGACATGTCCAGAGTGTATTAAACAATCAGGGGAACAAACTCTCCTCACTTATACTGTTCACCTGGTAACATGTCCCATGTGTATTAAACAATCAGGGGAACACACTCTCCTCACTTATACTATTCACCTGGTAACATGTCCCGTGTGTATTAAACAATCAGGGGAACACACTCTCCTCACTTATACTGTTCACCTGGTAACATGTCAACTGTGCATTAAACAATCAGGGGAACACACTCTCCTCACTTATACTATTCACCTGGTAACATGTCCCGTGTGTATTAAACAATCAGGGGAACACACTCTCCTCACTTATACTCTTCACCTGTTAACATGTCCCGTGTATATTAAACCATCAGGGGAACACACTCTCCTCACTTATACTGTTCACCTGGTTCCATGTCCCGTGTGTATTAAACCATCAGAGGAACACACTCTCCTCACTTATACTGTTCACCTGGTAACATGTCCCGTGTGTATTAAACAATCAGGCGAACACACTCTCCTCACTTATACTGTTCACCTGGTAACATGTCCCGTGTATATTAAACCATCAGGGGAACACACTCTCCTGACTTATACTGTTCACCTGATGACATGTCCCGGGTATATTAAACAATCAGGGGAACTCACTCTACTCACTTATACTGTTCACCTGGTAACATGTCCCGTGTGCATTAAACCATCAGGGGAACACACTCTCCTCACTTATACTGTTCCCCTGGTAACATGCCCCGTGTGCATTAAACCATCAGGGGAACACACTCTCTTCACGTATACTGTTCCCCTGGTAACATGTCCCGTGTTCATTAAACAATCAGGGGAACATACTCTCCTCACTTATACTGTTCACCTGGTAACATGTCCCGTGTATATTAAACCATCAGGGGAACACACTCTGCTCACTTATACTGTTCACCTGGTAACGTGTCCTGTGTATATTAAACCATCAGGGGAACACACTCTCTTCACTTATTGAGTTCACCTGGTAACATGTCCCGTGTGCATTAAACCATCAGGGGAACACACTCTCTTCACTTATACTGTTCACCTAGTAACATGTCTTGTGTATATTAAACCATCAGGGGAACACACTCTCCTCACTTATACTGCTCTCCTGGTAACATGTCCCTTGTATATTAAACAATCAGGGGAACACACTCTCCTCACTGATAATGTTCACCTGGTAACATGTACCGTGTGTATTAAACAATCAGGAGAACACACTCTCCTCACTTACACTGTTCACCGAGTGACATGTCCAGAGTGTATTAAACAATCAGGGGAACAAACTCTCCTCACTTATACTGTTCACCTGGTAACATGTCCCATGTGTATTAAACAATCAGGGGAACACACTCTCCTCACTTATACTATTCACCTGGTAACATGTCCCGTGTGTATTAAACAATCAGGGGAACACACTCTCCTCACTTATACTGTTCACCTGGTAACATGTCAACTGTGCATTAAACAATCAGGGGAACACACTCTCCTCACTTATACTGTTTACCTGGTAACATGTCCCGTGTGTATTAAACCATCAGGGGAACACACTCTCTTCACTTATACTGTTCACCTGGTAACATGTCCCAAGTATATTTAACCATCAGGGGAACACTCTCTCCTCACTTCTAGTCTTCACCTGGTGACAAATCCCGTCAGTATCAAACAATCATGGGATCACACTCTCCTCACTTATACTCTTCACCTGTTAACATGTCCCGTGTATATTAAACCATCAGGGGAACACACTCTCCTCACTTATACTTTTCACCTGCTAACATGTCCTGTGTATATTGAACCATCAGGGGAACACACTCTCCTCACTTATACTGTTCACCTGGTAACATGTCCCGTGTATATTAAACCATCAGGGGAAAGCCCTCTCCTCACTTATACTGTTCACCTGGTAACATGTCCCGTGTATATTATATCATCAGGGGAACACACTCTCCTCACTTATACTGTTCACCTGATGACATGTCCCGTGTATATTAAACAATCAGGGGAACTCACTCTACTCACTTATACTGTTCACCTGGTAACATGTCCCGTGTGCATTAAACCATCAGGGGAACACTCTCTCCTCACTTATACTGTTCCCCTGGTAACATGCCCCGTGTGCATTAAACCATCAGGGGAACACACTCTCTTCACGTATACTGTTCCCCTGGTAACATGTCCCGTGTTCATTAAACAATCAGGGGAACATACTCTCCTCACTTATACTGTTCACCTGGTAACATGTCCCGTGTATATTAAACCATCAGGGGAACACACTCTGCTCACTTATACTGTTCACCTGGTAACATGTCCGGTGTATATTAAACCATCAGGGGAACACACTCTCTTCACTTATTGAGTTCACCTGGTAACATGTCCCGTGTGCATTAAACCATCAGGGGAACACACTCTCTTCACTTATACTGTTCACCTAGTAACATGTCCTGTGTATATTAAACCATCAGGGGAACACACTCTCCTAACTTATACTGTTCTCCTGGTAACATGTCCCTTGCATATTAAACAATCAGGGGAACACACTCTCCTCACTTATAATGTTCACCTGGTAACATGTACCGTGTGTATTAAACAATCAGGAGAACACACTCTCCTCACTTACACTGTTCACCGAGTGACATGTCCAGAGTGTATTCAACAATCAGGGGAACAAACTCTCCTCACTTATACTATTCACCTGGTAACATGTCCCATGTGCATTAAACAATCAGGGGAACACACTCTCCTCACTTATACTATTCACCTGGTAACATGTCCCGTGTGTATTAAACAATCAGGGGAACACACTCTCCTCACTTATACTGTTCACCTGGTAACATGTCAACTGTGCATTAAACAATCAGGGGAACACACTCTCCTCACTTATACTGTTTACCTGGTAACATGTCCCGTGTGTATTAAACCATCAGGGGAACACACTCTCTTCACTTATACTGTTCACCTGGTAACATGTCCCAAGTATATTTAACCATCAGGGGAACACTCTCTCCTCACTTCTAGTCTTCACCTGGTGACAAATCCCGTCAGTATTAAACAATCATGGGATCACACTCTCCTCACTTATACTCTTCACCTGTTAACATGTCCCGTGTATATTAAACCATCAGGGGAACACACTCTCCTCACTTATACTTTTCACCTGCTAACATGTCCTGTGTATATTGAACCATCAGGGGAACACACTCTCCTCACTTATACTGTTCACCTGGTAACATGTCCCGTGTATATTAAACCATCAGGGGAAAGCCCTCTCCTCACTTATACTGTTCACCTGGTAACATGTCCCGTGTATATTATATCATCAGGGGAACACACTCTCCTCACTTATACTGTTCACCTGATGACATGTCCCGTGTGCATTAAACCATCAGGGGAACACACTCTCCTCACTTATACTGTTCCCCTGGTAACATGCCCCGTGTGCATTAAACCATCAGGGGAACACACTCTCTTCACGTATACTGTTCCCCTGGTAACATGTCCCGTGTTCATTAAACAATCAGGGGAACATACTCTCCTCACTTATACTGTTCACCTGGTAACATGTCCCGTGTATATTAAACCATCAGGGGAACACACTCTGCTCACTTATACTGTTCACCTGGTAACATGGCCTGTGTATATTAAACCATCAGGGGAACACACTCTCTTCACTTATTGAGTTCACCTGGTAACATGTCCCGTGTGCATTAAACCATCAGGGGAACACACTCTCTTCACTTATACTGTTCACCTAGTAACATGTCCTGTGTATATTAAACCATCAGGGGAACACACTCTCCTAACTTATACTGTTCTCCTGGTAACATGTCCCTTGTATATTAAACAATCAAGGGAACACACTCTCCTCACTTATAATGTTCACCTGGTAACATGTACCGTGTGTATTAAACAATCAGGAGAACACACTCTCCTCACTTACACTGTTCACCGAGTGACATGTCCAGAGTGTATTAAACAATCAGGGGAACAAACTCTCCTCACTTATACTGTTCACCTGGTAACATGTCCCATGTGTATTAAACCATCAGGGGAACACACTTGCTTAACTTATAATGTTCATCTGGTAACATGTCCCGTCTGTATTAAACCATCAGGGGAACACACTCACCTCACTTATACTGTTCACCTGGTAACATGTCCCGTGTGTATTAAACCATCAGGGGAACATACTCTCCTCACTTAAAGAGTTCACCTGGTAACATGTCCCGTGTGTATTAAACCATCAGGGGAACACATTCTCCACACTTATACTGTTCACCTGGTAACTTGTCCCGTCTGTATTAAACCATCAGGGGAACACACTCTCCACACTTATAATGTTCACCTGGTAACATGTCCCGTCTGTATTAAACCATCAGGGGAACACACTCTCCACACTTGTAATGTTCACCTGGGAACATGTCCCGTGTATATTAAGCCATCAGTGGAACACACTTTCCTCACTTATAGAGTTCACCTGGTAACATGTCCCGTGTGTATTAAACAATCAGGGGAACACACTCTCCTCACTTATACCGTTCACCTGGTAACATGTCCCGGTATGTTAAACCATCAGTGGAACACACTCTCCTCACTTTAACTGTTCACCTGGTGATATGTCCCGCTTATATAAAATCATCAGGGGAACACACTCTCCTCACTTATACTGTTCACCTGGTAACATGTCCCGTGTGCATTAAACAATCAGGGGAACATACTCTACTCAAATATACTGTTCACCTGGTAACATGTCCGGTGTATTTTAAACCATCAGGGGGACACACTCTCCTCACTTATACTTTTCACCTGGTAACATGTCCCGTCTGTATTAAACGATCAGGGGAACACACTCTCCACACTTATAATGTTCACCTGGTAACATGTCCCGTGTGTATTAAACCATCAGGGGAACACACTCTCCTAACTTATACTGTTCACCTGGTAACATGTCCTGTTTATTTTAAACCATCAGGGGAACACACTCTCCTCACTTATACTGTTCACCTGTTTCCATGTCCCGTGTATATTAAACCATCAGGGGAACACACTCTCCTCACTTATACTGTTCATCTGGTAACAATTCCCGTGTATATTAAACCATCAGGGGAACATACTCTCCTCACTTATACTGTTCACCTGGTAACTTGTCCCGTGTGTATTAAACCATCAGGGGAACACACTCTCCTCACTTATACTGTTCACCTGGTAACTTGTCCCTTGTGTATTAAACAATCAGGGGAACACATTCTCCTCACTTATACTGTTCACCTGGTAACTTGTCCCGTGTGTATTAAACCATCAGGGGAACACACTCTCCTCACTTATACTGTTCACCTGGAAACATGTCCCTTATGTATTAAACAAATCAGGGGAACACATTCTCCTCACTTATACTGTTCACCTGGTAACATGTCCCGTGTGTATTAAACCATCAGGGGAACACACTCTCCTCACTTATACTGTTCACCTGGTAACAATTCCCGTGTATATTAAACCATCAGGGGAACAAACTCTCCTCACTTATACTGTTCACCTGGTAACTTGTCCCGTGTGTATTAAACCATCAGGGGAACACACTCTCCTCACTTATACTGTTCACCTGGTAACTTGTCCCGTGTGTATTAAACCATCAGGGGAACACACTCTCCTCACTTATACTGTTCACCTGGCAACATGTCCCGTGTATATTAAACCATCAGGGGAAAGCCCTCTCCTCACTTATACTGTTCACCTGGTAACATGTCCGTTGTGTATTAAACAATCAGGGGAACACTCTCTCCTCACTTATACTGTTCACCTGGGGAAATGTCCCACGTATATTAAACAATCAGGGGAACACACTCTCCTCACTTATACTGTTCACCTGGTAACATGTCCCGTGTGTATTAAACAATCAGGGGAACATACTCTCCTCACTTAGACAGTTCACCTGGTAACACGTCCTGTGTATATTAAACCATCAGGGGAAAGCCCTCTCCTCACTTATACTGTTCACCTGGTAACATGTCCGTTGTGTATTAAACAATCAGGGGAACACTCTCTCCTCACTTATACTGTTCACCTGGGGAAATGTCCGGTCAGTATTAAACCATCAGGGGATCACACTCTCCTCACTTATACTGTTCACCTGGTGACATGTCCCGTCAGTATTAAACAATCAGGGGAACACACTCTCCTCACTTATACTGTTCACCTGGTAACATGTCCAGTGTGTATTAAACAATCAGCGGAACACACTCTCGTCACTTATACTGTTCACCTGGTAACATGTCCCGTGTATATTAAACCATCAGGGGAACACACTCTCCTCACTTATACTGCTCACCTTGTAACATGTCCCTTGTATATTAAACCATCAGGGGAAAGCCCTCTCCTCACTTATACTGTTCACCTGGTAACATGTCCGTTGTGTATTAAACAATCAGGGGAACACTCTCTCCTCACTTATACTGTTCACCTGGGGAAATGTCCGGTCAGTATTAAACCATCAGGGGATCACACTCTCCTCACTTATACTGTTCACCTGGTGACATGTCCCGTCAGTATTAAACAATCAGGGGAACACACTCTCCTCAATTATACTGTTCACCTAGTAACATGTCCCGTGCGTGTTAAAACATCAGGGGAACACATTCTCCTCACTTATACTGTTCACCTGGTAACATGTCCAGTGTGTATTAAACAATCAGGGGAACACACTCTCGTCACTTATACTGTTCACCTGGTAACATGTCCCGTGTATATTAATCAATCAGGGGAACACACTCTCCTCCCTTTTCAGTTCACCTGGTAACATGTCCAGTGTGTATTAAACCATCAGGTTGAACTCACTGTCCTCACTTATACTGTTCACCTGGTATCATGTCCCATGTATATTAAACCATCAGGGGAAAGCCCTCTCCTCACTTATACTGTTCACCTGGTAATAGGTCCCGTGTATATTCAATCATCAGGGGAACACACTCTCCTCACTTATACTGTTCACCTGGTAACATGTCCCGTGTATATTTAACAATCAGGGCAACACACTCTCCTCACTTATACTGTTCACCTGGTGACATGTCCCGTGCATATTAAACCATCAGGGGAACACACTCTCCTAACTTATACTCGTCACCAGGTAACATGTCCCACGTATATTAAACAATCAGGGGAACACGCTCTCTTCACTTATACTGTTCACCTGGTAACATGTCCCATGTATATTAAACCATCAGGGGAACACACTCTCTTCACATATACTGTTCACCTGGTGACATGTCCAGTGTCTATTAAACAATCAGGGGAACACATTCACCTCACTTCTACTCTTCACCTGGTGACACGTCCCGTGCATGTTAAACCATCAGGGGAACAACCTCTCCTCACTTATACTGCTCACCTGGTAACATCTCCCGTGAGTATTAAACAATCAGGGGAACACACTCTCCTCACTTATACTGTTCACTTGGTAACATGTCCCGTGTATATTAAACCATCTGGGGAACACACTCTCCTCACTTATACTGTTCACCTGGTAACATGTCCCATGTATATTAAACCATGAGGGGAACACATTCTCCTCACCTATACTGTTCACCTGCTAACATGTCCCGTGTATATTGAACCATCAGGGGAATACAGTCTCATCACTTATACTGTTCACCTGGTAACATGTCCCGTGTATATTAAACCATCAGGGGAACACACTCTCCTCACTTATACTCGTCACCTGGTAATATGTCCCACGTATATTAAACAATCAGGGGAACACGCTCTCTTCACTTATACTGTTCACCTGGTAACATTTCCCATGTATATTAAACCATGAGGGGAACACATTCTCCTCACCTATACTGTTCACCTGCTAACATGTCCCGTGTATATTGAACCATCAGGGGAATACAGTCTCATCACTTATACTGTTCACCTTGTAACATGTCCCGTGTATATTAAACCATCAGGGGAACACACTCTCCTCACTTATACTCGTCACCTGGTAATATGTCCCACGTATATTAAACAATCAGGGGAACACGCTCTCTTCACTTATACTGTTCACCTGGTAACATTTCCCATGTATATTAAACCATCAGGGGAACACACTCTCCTCACATATACTGTTCACCTGGTAACATCTCCCATGAGTATTAAACAATCAGGGGAACACACTCTCCTCACGTACAGTGTTCACGTTGTAACATGTCCCGTGTATATTAAACCATGAGGGGAACACACTCTCCTCACTTATATTGTTCACCTGGTAATATGTCCCGTGAATATTGAACAATCAGGGGAAAGCCTTCTCCTCACTAATGCTGTTCAGCTGGTAACATGTCCCGTGTATATTATACCATCAGGGGAACACACTCTCTTCACATATACTGTTCACCTGGTAACATGTCCCGTGTATATTAGACCATCAGGGGAACACATTCTCCTCACTTCTACTCTTCACCTGGTGACACGTCCCGTGCGTGTTAAACCATCAGGGGAACACACTCTCCTCACTTATACTGCTCACCTGGTAACATGCCCCGTGTATATTAAACAATCAGGGGAACACGCTCTCTTCACTTATACTGTTCACCTGGTAACATGTCCCGTGTGTATTAAACAATCAGGGGAACACACTCTCCTCACTTATACTGTTCACGTTGTAACATGTCCCGTGTATATTAAACCATCAGTCCACCACACTCTCCTCACTTATACTGTTCACCTGGTAACATGTCCCGTGTATATTAAACCATCTGGGGAACACACTCTCCTCACTTATACTGTTCACCTGGTAACATGTCCCGTGTATATTAAACCATCAGGGGAACACATTCTCCTCACTGATACTGTTCACCTGCTAACATGTCCCGTGTATATTAAACAATGAAGGGAAAACACTCTCCTCACTTATATTCGTCACCTTGTAACATGTCCCACGTATATTAAGCAATCAGGGGAACAGGCTCTCTTCATTTATAATGTTCAAATGGTAACATGTCCTGTGTATATTATACCATCAGGGGAACACACTCTCTTCACATATACTGTTCACCTGGTAACATGTCCCGTGCATATTAGACCATCAGGGGAACACACTCTCCTCACTTCTACTCTTCACCTGGTGACACGTCCCGTGCGTGTTAAACCATCAGGGGAACACACTCTCCTCACTTATACTGCTCACCTGTTAACATGTCCTGTGAGTATTAAACAATCAGGGGAACACACTCTCCTGACTTATACTTTTCACCTGGTAACATGTCCTGTGTATATTAAACCATCAGGGGAACTCATTCTCCTCACTTATACTGTTCACCTGGGAACATGTCCTGTGTATATTAAACCATCAGGGGAACACACTCTCTTCACATATACTGTTCACCAGTTAACATGTCCCGTGCGTGTTAAAACATCAGGGGAACACACTCTCCTCACTTTAATTGCTCACCTGGTAACATCTCCCGTGAGTATTAAACAATCAGCGGAACACACTCTCCTCACTTATACTGTTCACCTGGTAACATGTCCCGTTTATATTTGACAATCAGGGGAACATACTCTCCTCACTTATACTGTTCACATGGTAACATGTCCCGTGTATATTAAACCATCAGGGGAACACATTCTCCTCACTGATACTGTTCACCTGCTAACATGTCCCGTGTATATTAAACAATGAGGGGAAAACACTCTCCTCACTTATACTCGTCACCTTGTAACATGTCCCACGTATATTAAGCAATCAGGGGAACAGGCTCTCTTCACTTATACTGTTCACCTGGTAACATGTCCCGTGTATATTAAACCATCAGGGGAACACACTCTCCTCACTTATACTGCTCACCTGGTAACATGTCCCGTTTGTATTAAACCATCAGGGGAAGACACTCTACTCACTTATCGAGTTCACCTGGTGACATGTCCCGTGTATGTTAAACCAACAAGGGAACACACTCTCCTTACTTATACTGCTCACCTGGTAACATGTCCTGTGTATATTAACCCATCAGGGGAACACACTCTCCTCACTTATACTGTTCACCTGGTAACATGTCCCGTGTGTATTAAACCATCAGGGGAACACACCCTCCACACTTATAATGTTCACCTGGTAACATGTCCCTTGTGTATTAAACCATCAGGGGAACACACTCTCCTCACTTGTAGAGTTCACCTGGTGACATGTCCCGTGTATATTAAGCCATCAGGGGAACACACTCTCCTCACTTATAATGTTCACCTGGTAACATGTCCCGTGTGTATTATACCATCAGGGGAAAACACTCTCCTCACTTATACTGTTCACCTGGTGACATGTCCCATGTACATAAAACCCTCAGCGGAACACACTCTCCTCAATTATACTGATCACCTGGTAACATGTCCCGTCTGTATTAAACCATCAGGGGAACACACTCTCCTCACTTATACTGTTCACCTGGTAACATGTCCCGTCTATATTAAGCCATCAGTGGAACACACTTTCCTCACTTATAGAGTTCACCTGGTAACATGTCCCGTGTGTATTAAACAATCAGGGGATCACACTCTCCTCACTTATACTGTTCACCTGGTAACATGTCCCGTGTATATTAAACCATCAGGGGAATACATTCTCCTCACTTATACTGTTCACCTGCTAACATGTCCCGTGTATATTAAACCATCAGGGGAACACACTCTCCTCACTTCTACTGTTCACCTGGTAACATGTCCCGTGTATATTAAACCATCAAGGGAAAGCCTTCTCCTCACTTATGCTGTTCAGCTGGTAACATGTCCCGTGTATATTAAACCATCAGGGGAACACACTCTCCTCAATTATACTGTTCACCTGGTAACATGTCCCGTGTATATTAAACCATCAGGGGAAAACACTCTCCTCACTTATACTGTTCACCTGGTAACATGTCCCGTGTGTATTGAACCAACAGGGGAATACAGTATCCTCACTTATACTGTTCACCTGGTAACATGTCCCGTGTATATTAAACCATCACTGGAACACATTCTCCTCACTTATACTGTTCACCTGGTAACCTGTCCCTTGTATATTAAAGCATCAGGGGAAAGCCCTCTCCTCACTTATACTGTTCACCTGGTAACATGTCCCGTGTATATTATAAAATCAGGGGAAAGCAGTCTCCTCACTTCTAATGTTCACATGGTAACATGTCCCGTGTATATTAAACCATCAGTGGAATACATTCTCCTCACTTATACTGTTCACCTGTGACATGTCCCGTGTATATTGAACCATCAGGGGAAGACACTCTCCTCCCTTTTCTGTTCACCTGGTAACATGTCCCGTGTGTATTAAACCATCAGGCGAACACACTCTCCTCACTTCTACTTTTCACCTGGTAACATGTCCGGTGTATATTAAACCATCAGGGGAAAGCCCTCTCCTCACTTATACTTTTCACCTGGTAATATGTCCCGTGTATATTAAACCATCAGGGGAACACACTCTCCTCAATTATACTGTTCACCTGGTAACATCTCCCGTGAGTATTAAACAATCAGGGGAACACACTCTCCTCACTTATACTTTTCACCTGGTAACATGTCCCGTGTGTATTAAACCATCAGGGGAACACCTTCTCCTCACTTATACTGTTCACGTTGTAACATTTCCCGTGTATATTAAACCATTAGGGGAACACACTCTCCTCACTTATACTTTTCACCTGGTAACATGTCCCGTGTATATTAAACCATCAGGGGAACACATTCTCCTCACTTATACTGTTCACCTGCTAACATGTCCCGTGTATATTGAACCATCAGGGGAATACAGTCTCCTCACTTATACTGTTCTCCTGGTAACATGTCCCGTGTATATTAAACCATCAGGGGAACACACTCTCCTCACTTATACTGTTCACCTGGTAACATGTCCCGAAAATATTAAACCATCAGGGGAACACACTCTCCTCACTTATATTGTTCACCTGGTAACATGTCCCGTGTATATTTAACCATCAGGGGAACACACTCCCCTCACTTATACTATTCACCTGGTATCATGTACCGTGTATATTTAACAATCAGGGGAACACATTCTCCTCACTTATACTGTTCACCTGGTAACATGTCCCATGTATATTAAACCATCAGGGGAACACATTCTCCTCACTGATACTGTTCACCTGCTAACATGTCCCGTGTATATTAAACAATGAGGGGAACACACTCTCCTCACTTATACTCGTCAGCTGGTAACATATCCAAAGTATATTAAACCATCAGGGGAACCCGCTCTCTTCACTTATACTGTTCACCTGGAAACATGTCCCATGCATATTAAACCATCAGGGGAACACACTCTCTTCACATATACTGTTCACCTGGTAACATGTCCCGTGTATATTAGACCATCAGGGGAACACACTCTCCTCACTTCTACTCTTCACCTGGTGACACGTCCCGTGCGTGTTAAACCATCAGGGGAACACACTCTCCTCACTTATAATGTTCACCTGGTAACATGTCCCGTTTGTATTAAACCATCAGCGGAACACACTCTCCTCACTTATCGAGTTCACCTGGTAACATGTCCCATGTATATTAAACCCTTCGGGGAACACACTCTCCTCACTTATACTTTTCACCTGGTAACATGTCACATGTATACTAAACCATCAGGGGAACACACTCTCTTCACATATACTGTTCACGTTGTAACATGTCCAGTGTATATTAGACCATCAGCGGAACACACTCTCCTCACTTCTACTCTTCACCAGGTGACACGTCCCGTGCGGGTTAAACCATCAGGGGAACACACTCTCCTCACTTATACTGTTCATCTGGTAACCTGTCCCGTGAGTATTAAACAATCAGGGGAACACAGTCCCCTCACTTATACTTTTCACCTGGTAACATGTCCCGTGTATATTAAACCATCAGGGGAACACATTCTCCTCAAATATAATATTCACCTGGTAACATGTCCTGTGTATATTAAACAATCAGGGGAACACACTCTCCTCACTTATACTGTTCACTGGTAACACGTCCCGTGTTTTTTTACCATCAGGGGAACACACTCTCCTCGCTTATTCTGCTCACCTGGTAACATGTCCTGTGTATATTAACCCATCTGGGGAACACACTCTCCTCACTTATACTGTTCACCTGGTAACATGTCCCGTGTGTATTAAACCATCAGGGGAACACACTCTCCACACTTATAATGTTCACCTGGTAAAATGTCCCTTGTGTATTAAACCATCAGGGGAAAACACTCTCCTCACTTATACTGTTCACCTGGTAACATGTCCCGTCTGTATTAAACCATCAGGGGAACACACTCTCCTCACTTATAGAGTTCACCTGGTGACATGTCCCGTGTATATTAAGCCATCAGGGGAACACACTCTCCTCACTTATAATGTTCACCTGTTAACATGTCCCGCGTGTATTAAACCATCAGGGGAAAACACTCTCCTCACTTATACTGTTCACCTGGTAACATGTCCCGTCTGTATTAAACCATCAGGGGAACACACTCTCCTCACTTATAGAGTTCACCTGGTGACATGTCCCGTGTATATTAAGCCATCAGGGGAACACACTCTCCTCACTTATACTGTTCACCTGGTAACATGTCCCGTCTGTCTTAAACCATCAGGGGAACACACTCTCCTCACTTATAATGTTCACCTGGTAACATGTCCCGTCTGTATTAAACCATCAGGGGAACACACTCTCCACACTTATAATGTTCACCTGGTAACATGTCCCGTCTGTATTAAACCATCAGGGGAACACACTCTCCTCACTTATACTGTTCACCTGGTAACATGTCCCGTCTGTATTAAACCATCAGGGGAACACACTCTCCACACTTATTATGTTCACCTGGTAACATGTCCCGTGTATATTAAACAATCAGGGGAACACACTCTCCTCACTTATATTGTTCACCTGGTGACATGTCCCGTGTGTATTAAGCAATCAGGGGAACTCACTCTCCTCAGTTATACCGTTCACCTGGTAACATGTCCCGTGTATGTTAAACCATTTGGGGGACACACTCTCCTCACTTATAGAGTTCACCTGGTGACATGTCCCATGTATATAAAATCATCAGGGGAACACACTCTCCTCACTTATACCGTTCAGCTGGTAACATGTCCCGTGTATGTTAAACCATTTGGGGGACACAATCTCCTCACTTATGGAGTTCACCTGGTGACATGTCCCATGTATATAAAATCATCAGGGGACACACTCTCCTCACTTATAGAGTTCACCTGGTGACATGTCCCGTGTATGTTAAACCATCAGGGGGACACACTCTCCTCACTTATAGAGTTCACCTGGTGACATGTCCCATGTATATAAAATCATCAGGGGAACACACTCTCCTCACTTATACCGTTCAGCTGGTAACATGTCCCGTGTATGTTAAACCATCAGGGGGACACACTCTCCTCACTTATACCGTTCAGCTGGTAACATGTCCCGTGTATGTTAAACCATCAGGGGGACACTCTCTCCACACTCATAGAGTTCACCTGGTGACATGTCCCGTGCATGATAAACCATCAAGGGAACACACTCTAATTACTTATACTGTTCACCTGGTAACATGTGCTGTGTATATTAAACCATCAGGGGAACACATTCTCCTCACTTATACGGTTCACCTGGTAACATGTCCCGTGTACATTAAACCATCTGGGGAACACATTCTCCTCACTTACACTGCTCACCTGGTAACATGTCCTGTGTATATTAAACCATCAGGGGAACACACTCTCCTCACTTATACTGTTCACCTGGTAACATGTCCCGTGTATATTAAACCATCAGGGGAACACACTCTCCTCACTTATACTGTTCACCTGGTAACATGTCCCGTATATATTAAACCATCAGGGGAACACACTCTCCTCACTTCTACTGTTCACCTGGTAACATGTCCCGTGTATATTAAACCATCAGGGGAACACACTCTCCTCACTTCTACTGTTCACCTGGTAACATGTCCCGTGTATATTAAACCATCAGGGGAAAGCCTTCTCCTCACTTATGCTGTTCAGCTGGTAACATGTCCCGTGTATATTAAACCATCAGGGGAACACACTCTCCTCACTTATACTGTTCACCTGGTAACATGTCCCGTGTATATTGAACCATCAGGGGAATACAGTATCCTCACTTATACTGTTCACCTGGTAACATGTCCCGTGTATATTAAACCATCAGGGGAAAACACTCTCCTCACTTATACTGTTCACCTGGTAACTTGTCCCGTGTATATTGAACCATCAGGGGAATACAGTATCCTCACTTATACTGTTCACCTGGTAACATGTCCCTTGTATATTAAACCATCAGGGGAAAGCCCTCTCCTCACTTATACTGTTCAGCTGGTAACATGTCCCCTGTATATTAAAACATCAGGGGAAAGCCCTCTCCTCACTTATACTGTTCACCTGGTAATAAGTCCCGTGTATATTAAACCATCAGGGGAACACACTGTCCTCACTTATACTTTTCACGTGGTAACATGTCCCGTGTATATTAAACCATCAGGGGAACACTCTCTACTCACTTATACTTTTCACGTGGTAACATGTCCCGTGTATATTAAACCATCAGGGGAACACATTCTCCTCACTTATACAGTTCACCTGCTAACATGTCCCGTGTATATTGAACCATCAGGGGAATACAGTCTCCTCACTTGGACTGTTCACCTGGTAACATGTCCCGTGTATATTAAACCATCAGGGGAACACACTCCCCTCACTTATATTGTTCACCTGGTAACATGTCCCGTGTATATTTAACCATCAGGGGAACACACTCTCCTCACTTATACTGTTCACCTGGTAACATGTCCCGTGTATATTTAACAATCAAGGGAACACACTCTCCTCACTTATACTGTTCAACTGCTAACATGTCCCGTGTATATTAAACAATGACGGGAAAACACTCTCCTCACTTATACTCGTCACCTGGTAACATGTCCAACGTATATTAAGCAATCAGGGGAACACGCTCTCTTCACTTATACTGTTCACCTGGAAACATGTCCCATGTATATTAAACCATCAGGGGAACACACTCTCTTCACATATACTGTTCACCTGGTAACATGTCCCGTGTATATTAAACAATCAGGGTAACACGCTCTCTTCACTTATACTGTTCACCTGGTAACATGTCCCGTGTATATTAAACCATCAGGGGAAAGCACTCTCCTCACTTATACTGTTCACCTGGTAACATGTCCCGTGTATATTAAACAATCAGGGGAATACACGCTCTTCACTTATACTGTTCACCTGGCAACATGTCCCGTGTATATTAAACCATCAGGGGAACACACTCTCCTCACTTATACTGTTCACCTGGTAACTTGTCCCGTGTATATTAAACCATCAGGGGAAAGCCCTCTCCTCACTTATACTGTTCAGCTGGTAACATGTCCCGTGTATATTAAACCATCAGGGGAACACACACTCCTCACTTATACTATTCACCTGGTAACTTGTCCCGTGTATATTAAACCATCACGGGAACACACTCTCCTCACTTATACTGTTCACCTGGTAACATGTCCCGTGTATATTAAACAATCAGGGGAACACGCTCTCTTCACTTATACTGTTAACCTGGTAACATGTCCCGTGTATATTATCCCATCAGGGGAACACACACTCCTCACTTATACTGTTCTCCTGGTAACTTGTCCCGTGTATATTAAACCATCACGGGAACACACTCTCCTCACTTATACTGTTCACCTGGTAACATGTCCCGTGTATATTAAACAATCAGGGGAACACACTCTCTTCACATATACTGTTCACCTGGTAACATGTCCCGTGTATATTAGACCATCAGGGGAAAACACTCTCCTCACTTCTACTCTTCACCTGGTGACACTTCCCTTGCATGTTAAATGATCAGGGGAACACACTCTCCTCACTTCGACTGTTCAGCTGGTAACATGTCCCGTGTATATTAAACCATCAGGGGAACACACTCTCCTCACTTCTACTGTTCACCTGGTAACATGTCCTGTGCATGTTAAACCATCAGGGGAACACCCTCTCCTCACTTATGCTGTTCACCTGCTGACATGTCGTGTGTTTTAAAAAATCAGGGGAACACACTCTCCTCACTTAGACTGTTCACCTGGTAACATGTCCTGTGCGTGTTAAACCAACAGGGGAACACACTCTCCTCACTTATACTGTTCACGTGGGGAAATGTCCCGTCAGTATTGAACCATCAGGGGAACACACTCTCCTCACTTATGCTGTTCACCTGGTGCCATGTTCCGTGTGTATTAACCAATCAGGGGAACTCACTCTCCTCACTTATACTGTTCACCAGGTAACATGTCCTGTGCGTGTTAAACCATCAGGGGAACACACTCTCCTCACTTATACTGTTCACCTGGTGACATGTCCCGTCAGTATTAAACCATCAGGGGAAGACACTCTCCTCCCTTTTCTGTTCACCTGGTAACATGTCCCGTGTGTATTAAAGCATCAGGGGAACTCACTGTCCTCACTTATTCTGTTCACCTGGTAACATGACCCGTGTATATTAAACCATCAGGGGAAAGCCCTCTCCTCACTTATACTGTTCACCTGGTAATATGTCCCGTGTATATTAAACCATCAGGGGAACACACTGTCCTCACTTATACTATTCACTTGGTAACATGTCCCGTGTATATTAAACCATCAGGGGAACACACTCTACTCACTTATACTTTCCACGTGGTAACATGTCCCGTGTATATTAAACCATCAGGGGAACTCATTCTCCTCACTTATACTGTTCACCTGCTAACATGTCCCGTGTATATTGAACCATCAGGGGAATACAGTCTCCTCACTTAGACTGTTCACCTGGTAACATGTCCCGTGTATATTAAACCATCAGGGGAACACACTCTCCTCACTTATATTGTTCACCTGGTAACATGTCCAGTGTATATTTAACCATCAGGGGAACACACTCTCCTCACTTATACTGTTCACCTGCTAACATGTCCCGTCTATATTAAACAATGAGGGGAACACACTCTCCTCACTTATACTCGTCACCTGGTAACTTGTCCAACGTATATTAAGCAATCAGGGGAACACGCTCTCTTCACTTATACTGTTCACATGGAAACATGTCCCATGTATATTAAACCATCAGGGGAACACACGCTCTTCACATATACTGTTCACCTGGTAACATGTCCCGTGTATATTAGACCATCAGGGGAACACACTCTCCTCACTTCTACTCTTCACCTGGTGACACGTCCCGTGCGTGTTAAACCATCAGGGGAACACACTCTCCTCACTTATAATGCTCGCCTGGTAACATGTCCCGTGTATATTAGACCATCAGGGGAACACACTCTCCTCACTTCTACTGTTCACCTGGTAACATGTCCTGAGCATGTTAAACCATCAGGGGAACACCCTCTCCTCACTTATACTGTTCACCTGCTGACATGTCGTGTGTTTTAAAAAATCAGGGGAACACACTCTCCTCACTTCTACTCTTCACCTGGTGACACGTCCCGTGCGTGTTAAACCATCAGGGGAACACACTCTCCTCACTTATACTGCTCGCCTGGTAACATGTCCCGTGTATATTAGACCATCAGCGGAACACACTCTCCTCACTTCTACTCTTCACCAGGTGACACGTCCGTGTATATTAAACCATCAGGGGAACACACTCTTCTGACTTATACTGTTCACCTGGCAACATGTCCCGTGTATGTTAAACCATCAGGGGAACACACTCTCCTCAATTATATTGTTCAGCTGGTAACATGTCCCGTGTATATTATACCATCAGGGGAACACACTGTCCTCACTTATACTGTTGACCTGGTAACATGTCCCGTGTATATTAAACCATCAGGGGAAAGCCCTCTCCTCACTTATACTGTTCACCTGGTAACATGTCCCGTGTATATTAAACCATCAGGGGAACACACTCTCCTCACTTATACTGCTCACCTGGTAACATCTCCCGTGAGTATTAAACAATCAGGGGAACAAACTCTCCTCACTTATACTGTACACGTTGTAACATGTCCCACGTATATTAAGCAATCAGGGGAACACGCTCTCTTCACTTATACTGTTCACCTGGTAACATGTCCCATGTATATTAAACCATCAGGGGAACACACTCTCTTCACATATATTGTTCACCTGGTAACATGTCCCGTGTATGTTAGACCATCAGGGGAACACACTCTCCTCACTTCTACTCTTCACCTGGTGACACGTCCCGTTCGTGTTAAACCATCAGGGGAACACACTCTCCTCACTTATACTGCTCACCTGGTAACATGTCCCATGAGTATTAAACAATCAGGGGAACACACTCTCCTCACTTATACGTTTCACCTGGTAACATGTCCCATGTATATTAAACCATCAGGGGAACACACTCTCTTCACATACACTGTTCTCGTTGTAACATGTCCCGTGCATATTAGACCATCAGGGGAACACGCTCTCCTCACTTACACTGCTCACCTGGTAAGATGTCACGTGTATATTAAACCATCAGGGGAACACACTCTCCTCACTTACAATGTTCACCTGGTAACATGTCCCGTGTATATTAAACCATCAGGGGAACACATTCTCCTCACTTATACTGTTCACCTGGTAACATGTCCCGTGTATATTATACCATCAGGGGAACACACTCTCCTCACTTATACTGTTCACCTGGTAACATGTCCCGTGTATATTAAACCATCAGGGGAACACATTCTCCTCACTGTTACTGTTCACCTGCTAACATGTCCCGTGTATATTAAACAATGAGGGGAACACACTCTCTTCACTTATACTGTTCACCTGGTAACATGTCCCATGTATATTAAACCATCAGGGGAACACTCTCTCTTCACATATACTGTTCACCTGGTAACATGTCCCGTGTATGTTAGACCATCAGGGGAACAAACTCTCCGCACGTATACTTTTCACCTGGTAACATGTCCCATGTATATTAAACCATCAGGGGAACACACTCTCTTCACATATACTGTTCACCTGGTAACATGTCCCGTGTATATTAGACCATCAGGGGAACACACTCTCCTCACTTCTGCTCTTCACCTGGTGATACGTCCCGTGCGTGTTAAACCATGAAGGGAACACACTCTCCTCACTTATTCTGCCCACCTGGTAACATGTCCCGTGAGTATTAAACAATCAAGGGAACACACTCTCCTCACTTATACTTTTCACCTGGTAACATGTCCCGTGTATATTAAACCATCAGGGGAACACACTCTCCTCACTTATACTGTTCACCTGGTAACATGTCCTGTGTATATTAAACCATCAGGGGAACACACTCTCCTCACTTATACTGTTCACCTGGTAACATTTCCTGTGTATATTAAACCATCAGGGGAACACACTCTCCTCACTTATACTGTTCACCTGGTAACATGTCCTGTGTATATTAAACCATCAAGGGAACACACTCTCCTCACTTATACTGTTCACCTGGTAACATGTCCCGTGTATATTAAACCATCAGGGGAACACACTCTCCTCACTTATACTGTTCACCTGCTAACATGTCCCGTGTATATTATACCATCAGGGGAACACACTCTCCTCACTTATACTGTTCACCTGGTAACATGTCCCGTATATATTAAACCATCAGGGGAAAGCCCTCTCCTCACTTATACTGTTCAGCTGGTAACATGTCCCGTGTATATTATACCATCAGGGGAACACACTCTCCTCACTTATACTGTTCACCTGGTAACATGTCCCGTGTATATTAAACCATCAGGGGAAAGCCCTCTCCTCACTTATACTGTTCACCTGGTAACATGTCCCGTGTGTATTAAACAATCAGGGGAACACACTCTCCTCCCTTATACTGTTCACCTGGTAACATGTCCCGTGTATATTAAACCATCAGGGGAAATCCCTCTCCTCACTTATACTGTTCATCTGGTAACATGTCCCGTGTGTATTAAACAATCAGGGGAACACACTCTCCTCCCTTATACTGTTCACCTGGTAACATGTCCCGTGTATATTAAACCATCAGGGGAACACATTCTCCTCACTGATACTGTTCACCTGCTAACATGTCCCGTGTATATTAAACAATGAGGGGAACACACTCTCCTCACTTATACTCATCACCTGGTAACATGTCCCACGTATATTAAGCAATCAGGGGAACACGCTCTCTTCACTTATACTGTTCACCTGGTAACATGTCCCATGTATATTAAACCATCATGGGAAAGCCCTCTCCTCAATTATACTGTTCAGCTGGTAACATGTCCCGTGTATATTATACCATCAGGGGAACACACTGTCCTCACTTATACTGTTGACCTGGTAACATGTCCCCTGTATATTAAACCATCAGGGGAAATCCCTCTCCTCAATTATACTGTTCAGCTGGTAACATGTCCTGTGTATATTAAACCATCAGGGGAACACACTCTCCTCACTGATACTGTTCACCTGGTAACATGTCCCGTGTATATTAAACCATCAGGGGAACACACTCTCCTCACTTATACTGCTCACCTGGTAACATCTCCCGTGAGTATTAAACAATCAGGGGAACAAACTCTCCTCACTTATACTGTTCACGTTGTAACATGTCCCGTGTATATTAAACCATCAGGGGAACACACTCTCCTCACTTATACTGTTCACCTGGTAACATGTCCCGTGTGTATTAAACAATCAGGGGAACACACTCTCCTCACTTATACTGTTCACCTGCTAACATGTCCCTTGTGTATTGAACCATCAGGGGAATACAGTCTCCTCACTTATACTGTTCACCTGGTAAAATGTCCCGTGTATATTATACCATCAGGGGAACACACTCTCCTCACTTATACTGTTCACCTGGTAACATGTCCCGTGTATGTTAAATCATCAGGGGAACACACTCTCCTCACTTATACTGTTCACCTGGTAACATGTCCCGTGTATATTTAACAATCAGGGGAACACACTCTCCTCACTGATACTGTTCACCTGCTAACATGTCCCGTGTATATTAAACAATGAAGGGAACACACTCTCCTGACTTATACTCGTCACCTGTTAACATGTCCCACGTATATTAAGGAATCAGGGGAACACGCTCTCTTCACTTATACTGTTCACCTGGTAACATGTCCCATGTATATTAAACCATCAGGGGAACACACTCTCTTCACATATATTGTTCACCTGGTAACATGTCCCGTGTATGTTAGACCATCAGGGGAACACACTCTCCTCACTTCTACTCTTCACCTGGTGACACGTCCCGTGCGTGTTAAACCATCAGGGGAACACACTCTCCTCACTTATACTGCTCACCTGGTAACATGTCCCGTGAGTATTAAACAATCAGGGGAACACACTCTCCTCACTTATACTTTTCACCTGGTAACATGTCCCGTGCATATTAGACCATCAGGGGAACACACTCTCCTCAGTTCAACTCTTCACCTGGTGACACGTCCCGTGCGTGTTAAACCATCAGGGGAAAACACTCTCCTCACTTATACTGCTCACCTGGTAAGATGTCACGTGTATATTAAACCATCAGGGGAACACACTCTCCTCACTTACACTGTTCACCTGGTAACATGTCCCGTCTGTATTAAACCATCAGGGGAACACATTCTCCTCACTTATACTGTTCACCTGGTAACATGTCCCGTGTATATTATACCATCAGGGGAACACACTCTCCTCACTTATACTGTTCACCTGGTAACATGTCCCGTGTATATTATACCATCAGGGGAACACACTCTCCTCACTTATACTGTTCACCTGGTAACATGTCCCGTGTATATTAAACCATCAGGGGAACACATTCTCCTCACTGTTACTGTTCACCTGCTAACATGTCCCGTGTATATTAAACAATGAGGGGAACACACTCTCTTCACTTATACTGTTCACCTGGTAACATGTCCCATGTATATTAAACCATCAGGGGAACACTCTCTCTTCACATATACTGTTCACCTGGTAACATGTCCCGTGTATGTTAGACCATCAGGGGAACACACTGTCCGCACTTCTACTTTTCACCTGGTAACATGTCCCATGTATATTAAACCATCAGGGGAACACACTCTCTTCACATATACTGTTCACCTGGTAACATGTCCCGTGTATATTAGACCATCAGGGGAACACACTCTCCTCACTTCTGCTCTTCACCTGGTGACACGTCCCGTGCGTGCTAAACCATCAAGGAACACACTCTCCTCACTTATTCTGCCCACCTGGTAACATGTCCCGTGAGTATTAAACAATCAAGGGAACACACTCTCCTCACTTATACTTTTCACCTGGTAACATGTCCCGTGTATATTAAACCATCAGGGGAACACACTCTCCTCACTTATACTGTTCACCTGGTAACATGTCCTGTGTATATTAAACCATCAGGGGAACCCACTCTCCTCACTTATACTGTTCACCTGGTAACATTTCCTGTGTATATTAAACCATCAGGGGAACACACTCTCCTCACTTATACTGTTCACCTGGTAACATGTCCTGTGTATATTAAACCATCAGGGGAACACACAATCCTCACTTATACTGTTCACCTGGTAACATGTCCCGTGCATATTAGACCATCAGGGGAACACACTCTCCTCAGTTCTACTCTTCACCTGGTGACACGTCCCGTGCGTGTTAAACCATCAGGGGAAAACACTCTCCTCACTTATACTGCTCACCTGGTAAGATGTCACGTGTATATTAAACCATCAGGGGAACACACTCTCCTCACTTACACTGTTCACCTGGTAACATGTCCCGTCTGTATTAAACCATCAGGGGAACACATTCTCCTCACTTATACTGTTCACCTGGTAACATGTCCCGTGTATATTATACCATCAGGGGAACACACTCTCCTCACTTATACTGTTCACCTGGTAACATGTCCCGTGTATATTTAACAATCAGGGGAACACACTCTCCTCACTTATACTGTTCACCTGGTAACATGTCCCGTGTATATTAAACCATCAGGGGAACACATTCTCCTCACTGTTACTGTTCACCTGCTAACATGTCCCGTGTATATTAAACAATGAGGGGAACACACTCTCTTCACTTATACTGTTCACCTGGTAACATGTCCCATGTATATTAAACCATCAGGGGAACACTCTCTCTTCACATATACTGTTCACCTGGTAACATGTCCCGTGTATGTTAGACCATCAGGGGAACACACTGTCCGCACTTCTACTTTTCACCTGGTAACATGTCCATGTATATTAAACCATCAGGGGAACACACTCTCTTCACATATACTGTTCACCTGGTAACATGTCCCGTGTATATTAGACCATCAGGGGAACACACTCTCCTCACTTCTGCTCTTCACCTGGTGACACGTCCCGTGCGTGCTAAACCATCAAGGAACACACTCTCCTCACTTATTCTGCCCACCTGGTAACATGTCCCGTGAGTATTAAACAATCAAGGGAACACACTCTCCTCACTTATACTTTTCACCTGGTAACATGTCCCGTGTATATTAAACCATCAGGGGAACACACTCTCCTCACTTATACTGTTCACCTGGTAACATGTCCTGTGTATATTAAACCATCCGGGGAACCCACTCTCCTCACTTATACTGTTCACCTGGTAACATTTCCTGTGTATATTAAACCATCAGGGGAACACACTCTCCTCACTTATACTGTACACCTGCTAACATGTCCCGTGTATATTATACCATCAGGGGAACACACTCTCCTCACTTATACTGTTCACCTGGCAACATGTCCCGTATATATTAAACCATCAGGGGAAAGCACTCTCCTCACTTATACTGTTCACCTGGTAACATGTCCCATGTATATTAAACCATCAGGGGAACACACTCTCCTCACTTATACTGTTCAGCTGGTAACATGTCCCGTGTGTATTAAACAATCAGGGGAACTCACTCTCCTCACTTACACTGTTCACCTGGTAACATGCCCCGTGCGTATTAAAGAATCAGGGGAACACACTCTCCTCAGTTTTCCTGTTCACTTGGTGACATGTCCCGTGCGTAGTAAACCATCAGGGGAACACAATCTCCTCACTTCTACTGCTCACCTGGTAACATCTCCCGTGAGTATTAACAATCAGGGGAACACACTCTCCTCACTTATATATTCACGTTGTAACATGTCCCGTGTATATTATACCATTAGTGGAACACACTCTCCTCACTTATACTGTTCACCTAGTAACATGTCCCGTGTATATTAAACCATCATGGGTAAGCCGTCTCCTCACTTATACAGTTCACCTGGCAACATGTCCCGTGTATATTATACCATCAGAGGAACACAGTCTCCTCACTTATACTGTTCACCTGGTAACATGTCCCGTGTATATTAAACCATCAGGGGAAAGCAATCTCCTCACAATTACTGTTCACCTGGTAACATGTCCCGTATATATTAAACCATCAGGTGAACACAATCTCCTCACTTATACTGTTCACCTGATGACATGTCCCGGGTATATTAAACAATCAGGGGAACACACTCTATTCACTTATACTGTTCACTGGTAACATGTCCCGTGCATTATAAACCATTAGGGGAACACTCTCTCCTCACTTACACTGTTCACCTGTTGACATGTCCTGTTTGTATTAAACCATCATGGGAACACATTCTCCTCACTTATACTGTTCACCTGGTAACATGTCCCTTGCGTATTAAACCATCAGGGGAACACATTCTCCTCACTTATACTGTTCACCTGGTAACATGTCCCATGTGTATTAAACAATCCGGGGAACACAATCACCTCACTTATACTGTTCACCTGTTGACATGTCCCGTGTATATTAAACAATCAGGGGAACACACTCTCCTCACTTATACTGTTCACCTGCTAACATGTCCCGTGTATATTAAACCATCAGGGGAACACATTCTCCTCACTTATACTGTTCACCTGTTAACATGTCCTGTGTATATTAAACCATCAGGGGAACACACTCTCCTCACTGATACTGTTCACCTGCTAACATGTCCCGTGTATATTAAACCATCAGGGGAACACACTCTCCTCACTTATATTGTTCAGCTGGTAACATGTCCCGTGCGTGTTCAACAATCAGGGGAACACACTCTCCTCACTGATACTGTTCACCTGATGACATGTCTCGGGTATATTAAACCATCAGGGGAACTCACTCTCCTCACTTGTACTGTTCACCTGCTAACATGTTCCGTGTATATTAAACCATCAGGGGAACACACTCTCCTCACTTATACTGTTCACCTGATGACATGTCCCTGGTATATTATACCATCAGGGGAACACACTCTCCTCACCTACACTGTTCACTTGGTGACATGTCCCGTGTGTATTAAACAATCAGGGAAACACACTCTCTTCACATATACTGTTCACCTGGTAACATGTCCCGTGTATATTAGACCATCAGGGGAACACACTCTCCTCACTTATAATTTTCACCTGGTAACATGTCCCGTGTATATTAAACCATTAGGGAAACACACTCTCCTCACTTCTACTGTTCACCTGGTAACATGTCCCGTGTGTATTAAACAATCAGGGAAACACACTCTCCTCACTTTTACTTTTCACCTTGTAACATGTCCCGTGCATATTAAACCATCAGGGGAACACGTTCTCCTCACTTATACTGTTCACCTGGTAACATGTCCTGTGTGTATTAAACCATGAGGGGAACACACTCTCCTCACTTATACTGTTCACCTGGTATCATGTCCCGTGAGAATTAAACCATCAGGGGAACACACTGTCCTCATTATACTGTTCACCTGGTAACATGTCCCGTGCGTATTAAACCATCAGGGGAACACATTCTCCTCACTTATACTGTTCACCTGGTAACATGTCCCATGTGTATTAAATAATCCGGGGAACACAATCACCTCACTTATACTGTTCACCTGGTAACATGTCCCGTGCGTATTAAACCATCAGGGGAACACACTCTCCTCACTTATACTGTTCACCTGCTAACATGTCCCGTGTATATTAAACCATCAGGGGAACACACTCTCCTCACTTATACTGTTCACCTGGTAACATGTCCCGTGCGTGTTAAACAATCAGGGGAACACACTCTCCTCAATTATGCTGTTCACCTGATGACATGTCCCAGGTATATTAAACCATCAGGGGAACACACTCTCCTCACTTATACTGTTCACCTGGTAACATCTCCCGTGCGTGTTAAACAATCAGGGGAACACTCTCTCCTCACTTATACTGTTCACCTGGTGACATGTCCAGTGTGTATTAAACAATCAGGGGAACACACTCTCCTCACTTACACTGTTCACTTGGTGACATGTCCCGTGTGTATTAAACAATCAGGGGAACACACTCTCTTCACATATACTGTTCACCTGGTAACATGTCCCGTGTGTATTAGACCATCAGGGGAACACACTCTCCTCACTTATAATGTTCACCTGGGGAAATGTCCCGTCAGTACTAAACCATCAGGGGAACACACTCTCCTCACTTATACTGTTCAGTTGGTTACATGTCCCGTGCGTATTAAACAATCAGGGGAACACACTCTCCTCACTTATACTGTTCACCTGTTGACATGTCCTGTGTGCATTAAAGCATCAGAGGAACTCACTCTCCTCACTTATACTGTTCACCTGGTAACATGTCCCATGTATATTAAACAATCAGGGGAACACACTCTCTTCACATATACTGTTCACCTGCTAACATGTCCCGTGTATATTAAACCAACAGGGGAACACATTCTCCTCACTTATGCTGTTCACCTGGTATCATGTCCTGTGTATATTAAACCATCAGGGAAACATACTCTCCTCACTTATACTGTTCACCTGGTAACATGTGCCGTGCGTGATAAACAATCAGGGGAACACTCTCTCCTCACTTATACTGTTCACCTGGTAACATGTCCGTGCGTATTAAACAATCAGGGGAACTCACTCTCTTCACTTATACTGTTCACCTGTAGACATGTCCTGTGTGTATTAAACCATGAGGGGAACACACTCTCCTCACTTATACTGTTCACCTGGAGAAATGTCCCGTCAGTATTAAACCATCAGGGGAACACACTCTCCTCACTCATAATGTTCACCTGGGGAAATGTCCCGTCAGTATTAAACCATCAGGGGAACACACTCTCCTCACATATACTGTTCAGTTGGTTACATGTCCCGTGCGTGTTAATCCATCAGGGGAACTCACTCTCCTCACTTATACTGTTCACCTGTTGACATGTCCTGTGTGTATTAAAGCATCAGGGGAACTCACTCTCCTCACTTATACTGTTCACCTGGTAACATGTCCCGTGCGTGTTAATCCATCAGGGGAACACACTCTCCTCCCTTAAACTGGTCACATGGTGACATGTCCGTGTATATTAAACAATCAGGGGAACACACTCTCCTCACTTATCCTGTTCACCTGGTAACATGTCCTGTGTGTATTAAACAATCAGGGGAACACACTCTCCTCACATATACTGTTGACCTGGTAACATGTCCCGTGCGTATTAAACCATCAGGGGAACACACTCTCCTCACTTATACTGTTCACCTGCTAACATGTCCCGTGTGTGTTAAACAATCAAGGGAACACGTTCTCCTCACTTATACTGTTCACCTGGCAACATGTCCCGTGTGTATAAAACAATCAGGGGAACTCACTCTCTTCACTTATACTGTTCACATGTAGACTTGTCCTGTGTGTATTAAACCATGAGGAGAACACACTCTCCTCACTTTTACTGTTCACCTGGTAACATATCCCGTGTGTATTAAACCATCAGGGGAACACACTCTCATCACTTATACTGTTCACCTGTTGACATGTCCTGTGTGTATTAAAGCATCAGGGGAACTCACTGTCCTCATTTATACTGTTCACCTGGTGACATGTCCCGTCAGTATTAAACCATCAGGGGAAGACACTCTCCTCCCTTTTCTGTTCACCTCTTAACATGTCCCGTTTGTATTAAACAATCCGGGGAAGACACTCACCTGACTTATACTGTTCAACTGTTGACATGTCCTGCGTGTATTAAACAATCAGGGGGAACTCACTCTCCTCACTTGTACAGTTCACCTGGTAACATGTACCGTGCGTATTAAACCATCAGGGGAACACACTCTCCTCAATTAAACTGTTCACATGGTGACATGTCCCGTCAGTATTAAACAATCAGGGGAACACACTCTCCTCACTTATACTGTTTACCTGTTGACATGCCCTGTGTGTATTAAACCATCAGGGGAACACACTCTCTTCACTTATTCTGTTCACATGGTGACATGTCCCGTCAGCATTAAACAATCTGGGGAACACACTCTCCTCACTTATACTGTTTACCTGGTAACATGTCCCATGTATATTAAACCATCAGGGGAACACACTCTCCTCACTTATACTGTTCACGTGGTAACATGTCCCTTGTATATGAGACCATCAGGGGAACACTCTCTCCTCACTTATACTGTTCACCTGGTATCATGTCCCGTGTATATTAAACCATCAGGGGAACACACTCTCCTCACTTATACTGTTCACGTGGTAACATGTCCCTTGTATATGAGACCATCAGGGGAACACTCTCTCCTCACTTATACTGTTTACCTGGTAACATGTCCCATGTATATTAAACCATCAGGGGAACACACTCTCCTCACTTATACTGTTCACGTGGTAACATGTCCCTTGTATATGAGACCATCAGGGGAACACTCTCTCCTCACTTATACTGTACACCTGGTATCATGTCCCGTGTATATTAAACCATCAGGGGAAAGCCTTCTCCTCACTTATACTGTTCAACTGGTAACATGTCCCGTGTATATTATACCATCAGGGGAACACACTCTCCTCACTTATACTGTTCATCTGGTAACATGTCCCGTCAGTATTAAACCATCTGTGGAACACACTCTCCTCACTTATTCTGTTCACATGGTGACATGTCCCGTCAGCATTAAACAATCTGGGGAACACACTCTCCTCACTTATCCTGTTCACCTGGTAACATGTCCCGTGTATATTAAACCATCAGGGCAAAGCACTCTCCTCACTTATACTGTTCACCTGGGAACATGTCCCGTGTATATTAAACCATCAGGGGAACACACTCTCCTCACTTATACTGTTCATCTGGTAACATGTCCCGTCAGTATTAAACCATCTGTGGAACACTCTCTCCTCACTTACACTGTTCACCTGGTAACATGTCCCATGTATATTAAACCATCAGGGGAACACACTCTCCTCACTTATACTGTTTACATGGTAACATGTCCCATGTATATTAAACAATCAGGGGAACACGCTCTCTTCACTTCTACTGTTCACCTGGTAACATGTCCCATGTATATTAAACCATCAGGGGAACACACTCTCCTCACTTATACTGTTAACCTGGTGACACGTCCCGTGTATATTAAACCATCAGGGGAACACAATCACCTCACTTATACTGCTCACCTGGTAACATGTCCCGTGAGTATTAAACAATCAGGGGAACACACTCTCCTCACTTATACATTTCACCTGGTAACATGTCCCGTGTATTTTAAACCATCAGGGGAACACATTCTCCTCACTTATACAGTTCACCTGGTATCATGTCCCGTGTATGTTAAACCATCAGGGGAACACACTCTCTTCACATACACTGTTCTCGTTGTAACATGTCCCGTGCATATTAGACCATCAGGGGAACACACTCTCCTCACTTATACTGTTCACCTGGGGAAAAGTCCCGTCAGTATTAAACGATCAGGGGAACACACTCTCCTCACTTATACTGTTCACCTGGGGAAATGACCCGTCAGTATTAAACAATCAGGGGAACACACTCTCCTCACTTATACATTTCACCTGCTAACATGTCCTGTGTATATTCAACCATCAGGGGAACACACTCTCCTCGCTTATACTGTTTACCGGTTGACATTTCATGTGTTTTAAACCATCAGGGGAACACACTCTCCTCACTTATACTGTTCATCTGGTAACATGTCCCGTCAGTATTAAACCATCTGTGGAACACACTCTCCTCACTTATACTGTTCATCTGGTAACATGTCCCGTCAGTATTAAACCATCTGTATAACACACTCTCCTCACTTACACTGTTCACCTGGTAACATGTCCCATGTATATTAAACCATCAGGGGAACACACTCACCTCACTTATACTGTTTACATGGTAACATGTCCCATGTATATTAAACAATCAGGGGAACACGATCTCTTCACTTCTCCTGTTCACCTGGTAACATGTCCCATGTATATTAAACCGTCAGGGGAACACACTCTCCTGACTTATACTGTTAACCTGGTGACACGTCCCGTGCGTGTTAAACCATCAGGGGAACACAATCACCTCACTTATACATTTCACCTGGTAACATGTCCCGTGTATTTTAAACCATCAGGGGAACACATTCTCCTCACTTATACATTTCACCTGGTATCATGTCCCGTGTATATTAAACCGTCAGGGGAATACACTCTCCTCACTTATACTGTTTACCTGTTGACATGCCCTGTGTGTATTAAACCATCAGGGGAACACACTCTCCTCACTTATTCTGTTCACATGGTAACATGTCCCATCAGCATTAAACAATCTGGGGAACACACTCTCCTCACTTATACTGTTTACCTGGTAACATGGCCCTTGGGTATTAAACAATCAGGGGAACACACTCTCTTCACTTATACTGTTCACCTGGTAACATGTCCCATGTATATTAAACCATCAGGGGAACACACTCTCTTCACTTATACTGTTCACCTGGTAACATGTCCCGTGTATATGAGACCATCAGGGGAACACTCTCTCCTCACTTATACTGTTCACCTGGTATCATGTCCCGTGTATATTAAACCATCAGGGGAAAGCCTTCTCCTCACTTTTACTGTTCACCTGGTAACATGTCCCGTGAAAATTATACCATCAGGGGAACACACTCTCCTCACTTATACTGTTCATCTGGTAACATGTCCCGTCAGTATTAAACCATCTGTGGAACACACTCTCCTCACTTATTCTGTTCACATGGTGACATGTCCCGTCAGCATTAAACAATCTGGGGAACACACTCTCCTCACTTATCCTGTTCACCTGGTAACATGTCCCGTGTATATTAAACCATCAGGGCAAAGCACTCCCCTCACTTATACTGTTCACCTGGGAACATGTCCCGTGTATATTAAACCATCAGGGGAACACACTCTCCTCACTTATACTGTTCATCTGGTAACATGTCCCGTCAGTATTAAACCATCTGTGGAACACACTCTCCTCACTTACACTGTTCACCTGGTAACATGTCCCATGTATATTAAACCATCAGGGGAACACACTCTCCTCACTTATCCTGTTTACATGGTATCATGTCCCATGTATATTAAACAATCAGGGGAACACGCTCTCTTCACTTGTCCTGTTCACCTGGTAACATGTCCCATGTATATTAAACCATCAGGGGAACACAATCACCTCACTTATACTGCTCACCTGGTAACATGTCCCGGGAGTATTAAACAATCAGGGGAACACACTCTCCTCACTTATACATTTCACCTGGTAACATGTCCCGTGTATTTTACACCATCAGGGGAACACATTCTCCTCACTTATACAGTTCACCTGGTATCATGTCCCGTGTATATTAAACCATCAGGGGAACACACTCTCCTCACTTATACTGTTCACCTGGGGAAATGTCCCGTCAGTATTAAACGATCAGGGGAACACACTCTCCTCACTTATACTGTTCACCTGGGGAAATGTCCCGTCAGTATTAAACAATCAGGGGAACACACTCTCCTCACTTATACATTTCACCTGGTAACATGTCCTGTGTATATTAAACCATCAGGGGAACACACTCTCCTCACTTATGCTGTTCTCCTGGTATCATGTACAGTGTATATTAAACCATCAGGGGAACACACTCTCCTCACTTATACTGTTTACCTGTTGACATCTCGTGTGTTTTAAACCATCAAGGGAACACACTCTCCTCACTTATACTTTTCACCTGGTAACATATCCCGTGTGTATTAAACCATCAGGGGAACACACTCTCCTCACTTATACTGTTCACCTGGTAACATGTCCCGACAGTATCAAACCATCAGGGGAACACACTCTCCTCACTTATACTGTTCACCTGGTAACATGTCCCGTGTATATTAAACCATCAGGGGAAAACACTCTCCTCACTTATACTGTTCACGTGGTGACATGTCCCGTGCGTATTAAACCATCAGGGGAACACACTCTCCTCACTTATACTGTTCACCTGGTATCATGTCCCATGTATATTAAACGATCAGGGGAACACACGCTCCTCACTTATACTGTTCACCTGGTGACATGTCCCGTGCGTATTAAACCATCAGGGGAACACACTCTCCTCACTTATACTGTTCACCTGGTGACATGTCCCGTGCGTATTAAACCATCAGGGGAACACACGCTCCTCACTTATACTGTTCACCTGGTGACATGTCCCGTGCGTATTAAACCATCAGGGGAACACACGCTCCTCACTTATACTGTTCACCTGGTAACATGTCCCGTGTATATTAAACAATCAGGGGAACACTCTCTCCTCACTTATGCTGTTCACCTGGTAACATGTCCATTGCGTATTAAACAATCAGGGCAACCCACTCTCTTCACATATACTGTTCACCTGGTAACATGTCACGTGTATATTAGACCATCAGGGGAACACACTCTCCTCACTTCTACTCTTCACCTGGTGACACGTCCCGTGCGTGTTAAACCATCAGGGGAACACACTCTCCTCTCTTATACTGCTCACCTGGTAACATGTCCCGTGAGAATTAAACAATCAGGGGAACACACTCTCATCACTTATACTTTTCACCTGGTATCATGTCCCATGTATATTAAACCATCAGGGGAACACACGCTCCTCACTTATACTGTTCACCTGGTGACATGTCCCGTGCGTATTAAACCATCAGGGGAACACACGCTCCTCACTTATACTGTTCACCTGGTAACATGTCATGTGTATATTAAACAATCAGGGGAGCACTCTCTCCTCACTTATGCTGTTCACCTGGTAACATGTCCATTGCGTATTAAACAATCAGGGGAACACACTCTCTTCACATATACTGTTCACCTGGTAACATGTCACGTGTATATTAGACCATCAGGGGAACACACTCTCCTCACTTCTACTCTTCACCTGGTAACATGTCCCGTGAGAATTAAACAATCAGGGGAACACACTCTCCTCACTTATACTTTTCACCTGGTAACATGTCCCGTGCATATTAAACCATCAGGGGAACACATTCTCCTCACTTATACTGTTCACCTGGTAACATGTCCCGTGCGTGTTAAACAATCAGGGGAACACTCTCTCCTCACTTATACTGTTCACCTGGTATCATGTCCCGTGTACATTAAACTATCAGGGGAACTCACTCTCCTCACTTATACTGTTCACCTGGGGAAATGTCCCGACAGTATCAAACCATCAGGGGAACACACTCTCCTCACTTATACTTTTCACCTGGTAACATGTCCCGTGCATATTAAACCATCAGGGGAACACTCTCTCCTCACTTATACTGTTCATCTGGTATCATGTCCCGTGTATATTAAACTATCAGGGGAACTCACTCTCCTCACTTATACTGTTCACCTGGTAACATGTCCTGTGTGTATTAAACAACCAGGGGAACACACTCTCCTCACTTATACTGTTCAGTTGGGTACATTTCCCATGTGTATTAAACAATCAGGGGAACACTCTCTCCTCACTTATACTGTTCAGTTGGGTACATGTCCCGTGCGTATTAAACCATCAGGGGAACACACTCTCCACCCTTAAAATGTTCACCTGGGGAAATGTCCTGTCCGTATTAAACAATCAGGGGAACACACACTCCTCACTTATACTGTTCACCTGTTCACATATCCCGTGCGTATTAAACCATCAGGGGAACACACTCTCCTCCCTTAAACTGTTCACCTGGTAATAAGTCCCGTCAGTATTAAACCATCAGGGGAACACATTCTCCTCACTTATCCTGTTCATCTGTTGACATGTCCTGACTGTATTAAAGCATCAGGGGAACTCACTCTCCTCACTTCTACTGTTCACCTGGTAACATGTCCCGTGTATATTAAACCATCAGGGGAACACACTCTCCTCACTTATACGGTTCACCTGGTAACATGTCAACTGTGCATTAAACAATCAGGGGAACTCACTCTACTCACTTATACTGTTCACCTGGTATCTGTCCTGTGTATATTAAACCATCAGGGGTACACACTCTCCTCACTTTTACTGTTCACCTGGTAACATGTCCCATGCGTGTTAAACCATGAGGGGAACACACTCTCCTCAATTAAACTGTTCACATGGTAACATGTCCCATGTATATTAAACAATCAGGGGAACGCGCACTCTTCATTTCTACTGTTCACCTGGTAACATGGCCCATGTATATTAAACCATCAGGGGAACTCACTCTCCTCACTTATACTGTTCACCTGGTAACATGTCCCGTGCGTATTAAACCATCAGGGGAACACACTCTCCTCAATTAAACTGTTCACATGGTAACATGTCCCATGTATATTAAACAATCAGGGGAACACGCTCTCTTCATTTCTACTGTTCACCTGGTAACATGGCCCATGTACATTAAACCATCAGGGAAACACATTCTCCTCACTTATGCTGTTCACCTGGTAACATGTCCCGTGCGTGTTAAACAATCAGGGGAACACACTCTCCTCACTTATACTGTTCACCTGGTGACATGTCCCGTGTATATTAAACCATCAGTGGAACACACTCTCCTCACTTATACTGTTCACTTGGTAACATGTCCCGTGTATATTAAACAATCAGGGGAACACACTCTCTTCACTTCTACTCTTCACCTGTTGACACGTCACATGCGTGTTAAACCATCAGGGGAACACACTCTCCTCACTTATACTGTTCACCTGGTAACATGTCCCGTGCATATTAAACCATCAGGGGAACACGTTCTCCTCACTTATACTGTTCACCTGGTGTCATGTCCCGTGTATATTAAGCCATCAGGGGAACACACTCTCCTCACTTATACTGTTCATCTGGTAACATGTCCAGTGCGTATTAAAGAATCAGGGGAACACACTCTCCTCACTTATACTGTTCACCGGGGGAAATGTCCCGACAGTATTAAACCATCAGGGGAACACACTCTCCTCACATCTACTGTTCACCTGGTAACATGTCCCGTGTATATTAAACCATCAGGGGAACACAGTCTCCTCACTTATACTTTTCACCTGGTAACATGTCCTGTGCGTGTTAAACCATCAGGGGAACACACTCTCCTCACTTATACTGTTCACCTGGTATCATGTCCCGTGCGTGTTAAACCATCAGGGGAACACACTCTCCTCACTTATACTGTTCACCTGGTAACATTTCCCGTGCGTGTTAAACCATGAGGGGAACACTCTCTCCTCACTTATACTGTTCACCTGGTATCATGTCCTGTGTATATTAAACCATCAGGGGAACACACTCTCCTCACTTATACTGTTCACCTGGTAACATGTCCCGTGCGTGTTAAACCATCAGGGGAACACACTCCCCTCACTTATACTGTTCACCTGGTAACATGTCCCGTGCGTGTTAAACCATCAGGGGAACACACTCTCCTCACTTCTACTGTTCACCTGGTAACATGTCCCGGGTATATTAAACAATCAGGGGAACACAATCTCCTCACTTATACTGTTCACCTGGTATCATGTCCTGTGTATATTAAACCATCAGGGGAACACACTCTCCTCACTTATACTGTTCACCTGGTAACATGTCCCGTGCGTGTTAAACCATGAGGGGAACACTCTCTCCTCACTTATACTGTTCACCTGATGACATGTCCTGTTTGTATTAAAGCATCAGGGGAACACACTCTCCTCACTTATACTGTTCATCTGGTAACATGTCCCGTGCGTATTAAACCATCAGGGGATCACACTCTCCTCACTTATAATGTTCACCTGGGGAAATGTCTCGTCAGTATGAAACCAACAGGGAAACACACTCTCCTCACTTATACTGTTCACCTGGTAACATGTCCCGTGCGTGTTAAACAATCAGGGGAACACTCTCTCCTCACTTATACTGTTCACCTGATAACATGTCCTGTGTATATTAAACCATCAGGGGAACACACTCTCCTCACTTATACTGTTCACCTGGTAACATGTCCCGTGTGTATTAAACCATCAGGGGAACACACTCTCCTCACTTATACTGTTCACCTGGTAACATGTCCCGTGCGTGTTAAACAATCAGGGGAACACACTCTCCTCACTTATACTGTTCACCTGGTAACATGTCCCGTGCGTGTTAAACAATCAGGGGAACACTCTCTCCTCACTTATACTGTTCACCTGATAACATGTCCTGTGTATATTAAACCATCAGGGGAACACACTCTCCTCACTTATACTGTTCACCTGATGACATGTCCCGTGTATATTAAACCATCAGGGGAACACACTCTCCTCACTTATACTGTTCACCTGATGACATGTCCCGTGTATATTAAACCATCAGGGGAACACACTCTCCTCACTTATACTGTTCATCTGGTAACATGTCCCGTGTGTATTAAACCATCAGGGAACACACTCTCCTCACTTCTACTGTTCACCTGGTAACATGTCCCGGGTATATTAAACAATCAGGGGAACACACTCTCCTCACTTATACTGTTCACCTGGTAACATGTCCCGTGCCTGTTAAACAATCAGGGGAACACTCTCTCCTCACTTATACTGTTCACCTGGTAACATGTCCCGTGCCTGTTAAACAATCAGGGGAACACTCTCTCCTCACTTATACTGTTCATCTGTTAACATGTCCCGTGCGTGTAAAACAATCAGGGGAACACACACTCCTCACTTTTACTGTTCACCTGGTAACATGTCCCATGCGTGTTAAACCATGAGGGGAACACTCTCTCCTCACTTATACTGTTCACCTGGTGACATGTCCTGTTTGTATTAAACCAGCAGGGGAACTCACTCTCCTCACTTATACTGTTCACCTGGTAACATGTCCCGTGCGTATTAAACCATCAGGGGAACACACTCTACTCAATTAAACTGTTCACATGGTAACATGTCCCATGTATATTAAACAATCAGGGGAACACACACTCTTCATTTCTACTGTTCACCTGGTAACATGGCCCATGTATATTAAACCATCAGGGAAACACACTCTCTTCACATATACTGTTCACCTGGTAACATGTCACGTGTATATTAGACCATCAGGGGAACACACTCTCCTCACTTCTACTCTTCACCTGGTGACACGTCCCGTGCGTGTTAAACAATCAGGGGAACACTCTCTCCTCACTTATACTGTTCACCTGGTATCATGTCCCGTGTATATTAAACTATCAGGGGAACTCACTCTCCTCACTTATACTGTTCACCTGGGGAAATGTCCCGTCAGTATTAAACCATCAGGGGAAAACACTCTCCTCACTTATACTGTTCACCTGGTAACATGTCCCGTGCGTGTTAAACAATCAGGGGAGCACTCTCTCCTCACTTATACTGTTCACCTGTAGACATGTCATGTGTGTATTAAACCATGAGGGGAACCCACGCTCCTCACTTATACTGCTCACCTGGTAACATGTCCCGTGAGAATTAAACAATCAGGGGAACACACTCTCCTCACTTATACTTTTCACCTGGTAACATGTCCCGTGCATATTAAACCATCAGGGGAACACATTCTCCTCACTTATACTGTTCACCTGGTAACATGTCCCGTGCGTGTTAAACAATCAGGGGAACACTCTCTCCTCACTTATACTGTTCACCTGGTATCATGTCCCGTGTATATTAAACTATCAGGGGAACTCACTCTCCTCACTTATCCTGTTCACCTGGGGAAATGTCCCGTCAGTATTAAACCATCAGGGGAAAACACTCTCCTCACTTATACTGTTCACCTGGTAACATGTCCCGTGCGTGTTAAACAATCAGGGGAACACTCTCTCCTCACTTATACTGTTCACCAGTAGACATGTCCTGTGTGTATTAAACCATGAGGGGAACCCACTCTCCTCACTTCTACTGTTCACCTTGGGAAATGTCCCGTCAGTATTAAACCATCAGGGGAACACACTCTCCTCACTTATACTGTTCACCTGGTAACATGTCCCGTGCGTATTAAACAATCAGGGGAACACACTCTCCTCACTTATACTGTTCACCTGTTCACATGTACCGTGCGTATTAAACCATCAGGGGAACACATTCTCCTCACTTATCCTGTTCATCTGTTGACATGTCCTGACTGTATTAAAGCATCAGGGGAACTCACTCTCCTCACTTCTACTGTTCACCTGGTAACATGTCCCGTGTATATTAAACCATCAGGGGAACACACTCTCCTCACTTATACTGTTCACCTGATGACATGTCCCGGGTATATTAAACAACCAGGGGAACTCACTCTACTCACTTATACTGTTCACCTGGTATCTGTCCTGTGTTTATTAAACCATCAGGGGTACACACTCTCCTCACTTTTACTGTTCACCTGGTAACATGTCCCATGCGTGTTAAACCATGAGGGGAACACACTCTCCTCAATTAAACTGTTCACATGGTAACATGTCCCATGTATATGAAAAAATCAGGGGAACACGCACTCTTCATTTCTACTGTTCACCTGGTAACATGGCCCATGTATATTAAACCATCAGGGGAACACACTCTCCTCACTTATACTGTTCACCTGGTAACATGGCCCATGTATATTAAACAATCAGGGGAACTCACTCTCCTCACTTATACTGTTCACCTGGTAACATGTCCCGTGCGTATTAAACCATTAGGGGAACACACTCTCCTCAATTAAACTGTTCACATGGTAACATGTCCCATGTATATTAAACAATCAGGGGAACACGCACTCTTCATTTCTACTGTTCACCTGGTAACATGGCCCATGTATATTAAACCATCAGGGAAACACATTCTCCTCACTGATGCTGTTCACCTGTTAACATGTCCCGTGCGTGTTAAACAATCAGGGGAACACACTCTCCTCACTTATACTGTTCACCTGGTGACATGTCCCGTGTATACTAAACCATAAGTGGAACACACTCTCCTCACTTATAGTGTTCACTTGGTTACATGTCCCGTGTATATTAAACAATCAGGGGAACACACTCTCTTCACTTCTACTCTTCACCTGGTGACACGTCACATGCGTGTTAAACCATCAGGGGAACACACTGTCCTCTCTTATACTGCTCACCTGGTAACATGTCCCGTGAGAATTAAACAATCAGGGGAACACACTCTCCACAGTTATACTTTTCACCTGGTAACATGTCCCGTGCATATTAAACCATCAGGGGAACACGTTCTCCTCACTTATACTGTTCACCTGGTATCATGTCCCGTGTATATTAAACCATCAGGGGAACACACTCTCCTCACTTATACTGCTCACCTGGTAACATGTCCAGTGCGTATTAAAGAATCAGGGGAACACACTCCCCTCACTTATACTGTTCACTTGGTTAAATGTCCCGTGTGTATTAAACAATCAGGGGAACTCACTCTCCTGACTTATACTGTTCACCTGGTAACATGTCCCGTGTATATTAAACCATCAGGGGAACACTCTCTCATCATTTATACTGTTCACCTGGTAGCATGTCCTGTGTGTATTAAACAATCAGGGGAACTCACTCTCCTCACTTATACTGTTCATCTGTTGACATGTCCCGTGTATATTAAACCATCAGGGGAACACACTCTCCTCACTTATACTGTTCATCTGTTGACATGTCCCGTGTATATTAAACCATCAGGGGAACACACTCTCCTCACATCTACTGTTCACCTGGTAACATGTCCCGCGTATATTAAACCATCAGGGGAACACAGTCTCCTCACTTATACTGTTCACCTGGTAACATGTCCCCTGCGTGTTAAACCATCAGGGGAACACACTCTCCTCACTTATACTGTTCACCTGGTATCATGTCCTGTGTATATTAAACCATCAGGGGAACACACTCTCCTCACTTATACTGTTCACCTGGTATCATGTCCCGTGCGTGTTAAACCATCAGGGGAACACACTCTCCTCACTTATACTGTTCACCTGGTATCATGTCCTGTGTATATTAAACCATCAGGGGAGCACACTCTCCACACTTATACTGTTCACCTGGTAACATGTCCTGTGTATATTAAACCATCAGGGGAACACACTCTCCTCACTTATACTGTTCACCTGGTAACATGTCCTGTGTATATTAAACCATCAGGGGAACACACTCTCCTCACTTATACTGTTCACCTGGTGACATGTCCCGTGCGTGTTAAACCATCAGGGGAACACACTCCCCTCACTTATACTTTTCACCTGGTAACATGTCCCGTGCATATTAAACCATCAGGGGAACACATTCTCCTCACTTATACTGTTCACCTGGTAACATGTCCCGTGCGTGTTAAACAATCAGGGGAACACTCTCTCCTCACTTATACTGTTCACCTGGTATCATGTCCCGTGTATATTAAACTATCAGGGGAACTCACTCTCCTCACTTATACTGTTCACCTGGGGAATTGTCCCGTCAGTATTAAACCATCAGGGGAAAACACTCTCCTCACTTATACTGTTCACCTGGTAACATGTCCCGTGCGTGTTAAACAATCAGGGGAACACTCTCTCCTCACTTATACTGTTCACCTGTAGACATGTCCTGTGTGTATTAAACCATGAGGGGAACCCACTCTCCTCACTTCTACTGTTCACCTTGGGAAATGTTCCGTCAGTATTAAACCATCAGGGGAACACACTCTCCTCACTTATACTGTTCACCTGGTAACATGTCCCGTGCGTATTAAACAATCAGGGGAACACACTCTCCTCACTTATACTGTTCACCTGTTCACATGTACCGTGCGTATTAAACCATCAGGGGAACACATTCTCCTCACTTATCCTGTTCATCTGTTGACATGTCCTGACTGTATTAAAGCATCAGGGGAACTCACTCTCCTCACTTCTACTGTTCACCTGGTAACATGTTGCGTGTATATTAAACCATCAGGGGAACACACTCTCCTCACTTATACTGTTCACCTGATGACATGTCCCGGGTATATTAAACAATCAGGGGAACTCACTCTACTCACTTATACTGTTCACCTGGTATCTGTCCTGTGTATATTAAACCATCAGGGGTACACACTCTCCTCACTTTTACTGTTCACCTGGTAACATGTCCCATGCGTGTTAAACCATGAGGGGAACACACTCTCCTCAATTAAACTGTTCACATGGTAACATGTCCCATGTATATTAAACAATCAGGGGAACACGCACTCTTCATTTCTACTGTTCACCTGGTAACATGGCCCATGTATATTAAACCATCAGGGGAACACACTCTCCTCACTTATACTGTTCACCTGGTAACATGGCCCATGTATATTAAACAATCAGGGGAACTCACTCTCCTCACTTATACTGTTCACCTGGTAACATGTCCCGTGCGTATTAAACCATTAGGGGAACACACTCTCCTCAATTAAACTGTTCACATGGTAACATGTCCCATGTATATTAAACAATCAGGGGAACACGCACTCTTCATTTCTACTGTTCACCTGGTAACATGGCCCATGTATATAAAACCATCAGGGAAACACATTCTCCTCACTGATGCTGTTCACCTGGTAACATGTCCCGTGCGTGTTAAACAATCAGGGGAACACACTCTCCTCACTTATACTGTTCACTTGGTTACATGTCCCGTGTATATTAAACAATCAGGGGAACACACTCTCTTCACTTCTACTCTTCACCTGGTGACACGTCACATGCGTGTTAAACCATCAGGGGAACACACTGTCCTCTCTTATACTGCTCACCTGGTAACATGTCCCGTGAGAATTAAACAATCAGGGGAACACACTCTCCACACTTATACTTTTCACCTGGTAACATGTCCCGTGCATATTAAACCATCAGGGGAACACGTTCTCCTCACTTATACTGTTCACCTGGTATCATGTCCCGTGTATATTAAACCATCAGGGGAACACACTCTCCTCACTTATACTGTTCACCTGGTAACATGTCCAGTGCGTATTAAAGAATCAGGGGAACACACTCCCCTCACTTATACTGTTCACTTGGTTAAATGTCCCGAGTGTATTAAACAATCAGGGGAACTCACTCTCCTGACTTATACTGTTCACCTGGTAACATGTCCCGTGTATATTAAACCATCAGGGGAACACTCTCTTATCATTTATACTGTTCACCTGGTAGCATGTCCTGTGTGTATTAAACAATCAGGGGAACTCACTCTCCTCACTTATACTGTTCATCTGTTGACATGTCCCGTGTATATTAAACCATCAGGGGAACACACTCTCCTCACTTATACTGTTCATCTGTTGACATGTCCCGTGTATATTAAACCATCAGGGGAACACACTCTCCTCACATCTACTGTTCACCTGGTAACATGTCCCGCGTATATTAAACCATCAGGGGAACACAGTCTCCTCACTTATACTGTTCACCTGGTAACATGTCCCGTGCGTGTTAAACCATCAGGGGAACACACTCTCCTCACTTATACTGTTCACCTGGTATCATGTCCTGTGTATATTAAACCATCAGGGGAACACACTCTCCTCACTTATACTGTTCACCTGGTATCATGTCCCGTGCGTGTTAAACCATCAGGGGAACACACTCTCCTCACTTATACTGTTCACCTGGTATCATGTCCTGTGTATATTAAACCATCAGGGGAGAACACTCTCCTCACTTATACTGTTCACCTGGTAACATGTCCTGTGTATATTAAACCATCAGGGGAACACACTCTCCTCACTTATACTGTTCACCTGGTAACATGTTCCGTGCGTGTTAAACCATCAGGGGAACACACTCCCCTCACTTATACTGTTCACCTGGTAACATTTCCCGTGCGTGTTAAACCATGAGGGGAACACTCTCTCCTCACTTATACTGTTCACCTGGTATCATGTCCTGTGTATATTAAACCATCAGGGGAACACACTCTCCTCACTTATACTGTTCACCTGTTAACATGTCCCGTGCGTGTTAAACCATCAGGGGAACACACTCTCCTCACTTCTACTGTTCACCTGGTAACATGTCCCGGGTATATTAAACAATCAGGGGAACACACTGTCCTCACTTATACTGTTCACCTGGTTACATGTCCCGTGCGTGTTAAACCATCAGGGGAACACACTCTCCTCACTTCTACTGTTCACCTGGTAACATGTCCCCTGCCTGTTAAACCATCAGGGGAACACACTCTCCTCACTTCTACTGTTCACCTGGTAACATGTCCCCTGCCTGTTAAACCATCAGGGGAACACACTGTCCTCTCTTATACTTTTCACCTAGTAACATGTCCCGTGAGAATTAAACAATCAGGGGAACACACTCTCCTCACTTATACTTTTCAGCTGGTAACATGTCCCGTGCATATTAAACCATCAGGGGAACACGTTCTCCTCACTTCTACTGTTCACGTGGTATCATGTCCCGTGTATATTAAACCATCAGGGGAACACACTCTGCTCACTTATACTGTTCACCTGGTAACATGTCCAGTGCGTATTAAACAATCAGGGGAACACACTCTCCTCACTTATACTGTTCACTTGGTTAAATGTCCCGTGTGTATTAAACAATCAGGGGAACTCACTCTCCTCACTTCTACTGTTCACCTGGTATCATGTCCCGTGCATATTAAACCATCAGGGGAACACACTCTCCTCACTTATACTGTTCACCTGGTAACATGTCCCGTGTATATTAAACCATCAGGGGAACGCTCTCTTTTCACTTATACTGTTCACCTGGTAGCATGTCCTGTGTGTATTAGACAATCAGGGGAACTCACTCTCCTCACTTATACTGTTCATCTCTTGACATGTCCCGTGTATATTAAACCATCAGGGGAACACACTCTCCTCACTTCTACTGTTCACCTGGCAACATGTCCCATGTATATTAAACCATCAGGGGAACACACTCTCCTCACTTATACTGTTCAACTGGTAACATGTCCCGTGCGTGTTAAACCATCAGGGGAACACACTCTCCTCACTTATACTGTTCACCTGGTTTCATGTCCTGTGTATATTAAACCATCAGTGGCACAAACTCTCCTCACTTATACTGTTCACCTGGTATCATGTCCCGTGCGTGTTAAACCATCAGGGGAACACACTCTCCTCACTTATACTGTTCACCTGGTAACATGTCCTGTGTATATTAAACCATCAGGGGAACACACTCTCCTCACTTATACTGTTCACCTGGTAACATGTCCTGTGTGTATTAAACAATCAGGGGAACACACTCTCCTCACTTATACTGTTCACCTGGTAACATGTCCTGTGTATATTAAACCATCAGGGGAACACACTCTCCTCACTTATACTGTTCACCTGGTAACATGTCCTGTGTGTATTAAACAATCAGGGGAACACACTCTCCTCACTTATAATGTTCACCTGGTAACATTTCCCGTGCGTGTTAAACCATGAGGGGAATGCTCTCTCCTCACTTATACTGTTCACCTGGTATCATGTATTGTGTATATTAAACCATCAGGGGAACACACTCTCCTCACTTATACTGTTCACCTGGGTACATGTCCCGTGCGTGTTAAACCATCAGGGGAACACACTCTCCTCACTTATACTGTTCACCTGGTAACATGTCCCGTGCGTGTTAAACCATCAGGGGAACACTCTCTCCTCACTTATACTGTTCACCTGGTAACATGTCCCGTGCGTGTTAAACCATGAGGGGAACACACTCTCCTCACTTATACTGTTCACCTGGTAACATGTCCCGTGCATGTTAAACCATCAGGGGAACACTCTCTCCTCACTTATACTGTTCACCTGGTAACATGTCCTGTGTGTTAAACAATCAGGGGAACTCACTCTCCTCACTTATACTGTTCACCTGGTGACATGTCCCGTGTGTATTAAACAATCAGGGGAACACACTCTCCTCACTTATACTGTTCACCTTGTAACATGTCCCGTGTATATTAAACCATCAGGGGAACACACTCTCCTCACTTATACTGTTCACCTGGTGACATGTCCTGTGTATATTAAACCATCAGGGGAACAGACTCTCCTCACTTATACTGTTCACCTGTTGACATGTCCTGTTTGTATTAAACCATCAGGGGAACTCACACTCCTCACTTACACTGTTTACCTGGTAACATGTCCCGTGTATATTAAACCATCAGGGGAACACACTGTCCTCACTTCTACTCTTCACCTGGTGACACGTCACATGCGTGTTAAACCATCAGGGGAACACACTGTCCTCTCTTATACTGCTCACCTGGTAACATGTCCCGTGAGAATTAAACAATCAGGGGAACACACTCTCCACACTTATACTTTTCACCTGGTAACATGTCCCGTGCATATTAAACCATCAGGGGAACACGTTCTCCTCACTTATACTGTTCACCTGGTATCATGTCCCGTGTATATTAAACCATCAGGGGAACACACTCTCCTCACTTATACTGTTCACCTGGTAACATGTCCAGTGCGTATTAAAGAATCAGGGGAACACACTCCCCTCACTTATACTGTTCACTTGGTTAAATGTCCCGAGTGTATTAAACAATCAGGGGAACTCACTCTCCTGACTTATACTGTTCACCTGGTAACATGTCCCGTGTATATTAAACCATCAGGGGAACACTCTCTTATCATTTATACTGTTCACCTGGTAGCATGTCCTGTGTGTATTAAACAATCAGGGGAACTCACTCTCCTCACTTATACTGTTCATCTGTTGACATGTCCCGTGTATATTAAACCATCAGGGGAACACACTCTCCTCACTTATACTGTTCATCTGTTGACATGTCCCGTGTATATTAAACCATCAGGGGAACACACTCTCCTCACATCTACTGTTCACCTGGTAACATGTCCCGCGTATATTAAACCATCAGGGGAACACAGTCTCCTCACTTATACTGTTCACCTGGTAACATGTCCCGTGCGTGTTAAACCATCAGGGGAACACACTCTCCTCACTTATACTGTTCACCTGGTATCATGTCCTGTGTATATTAAACCATCAGGGGAACACACTCTCCTCACTTATACTGTTCACCTGGTATCATGTCCCGTGCGTGTTAAACCATCAGGGGAACACACTCTCCTCACTTATACTGTTCACCTGGTATCATGTCCTGTGTATATTAAACCATCAGGGGAGAACACTCTCCTCACTTATACTGTTCACCTGGTAACATGTCCTGTGTATATTAAACCATCAGGGGAACACACTCTCCTCACTTATACTGTTCACCTGGTAACATGTTCCGTGCGTGTTAAACCATCAGGGGAACACACTCCCCTCACTTATACTGTTCACCTGGTAACATTTCCCGTGCGTGTTAAACCATGAGGGGAACACTCTCTCCTCACTTATACTGTTCACCTGGTATCATGTCCTGTGTATATTAAACCATCAGGGGAACACACTCTCCTCACTTATACTGTTCACCTGTTAACATGTCCCGTGCGTGTTAAACCATCAGGGGAACACACTCTCCTCACTTCTACTGTTCACCTGGTAACATGTCCCGGGTATATTAAACAATCAGGGGAACACACTGTCCTCACTTATACTGTTCACCTGGTTACATGTCCCGTGCGTGTTAAACCATCAGGGGAACACACTCTCCTCACTTCTACTGTTCACCTGGTAACATGTCCCCTGCCTGTTAAACCATCAGGGGAACACACTCTCCTCACTTCTACTGTTCACCTGGTAACATGTCCCCTGCCTGTTAAACCATCAGGGGAACACACTGTCCTCTCTTATACTTTTCACCTAGTAACATGTCCCGTGAGAATTAAACAATCAGGGGAACACACTCTCCTCACTTATACTTTTCACCTGGTAACATGTCCCGTGCATATTAAACCATCAGGGGAACACGTTCTCCTCACTTCTACTGTTCACGTGGTATCATGTCCCGTGTATATTAAACCATCAGGGGAACACACTCTGCTCACTTATACTGTTCACCTGGTAACATGTCCAGTGCGTATTAAACAATCAGGGGAACACACTCTCCTCACTTATACTGTTCACTTGGTTAAATGTCCCGTGTGTATTAAACAATCAGGGGAACTCACTCTCCTCACTTCTACTGTTCACCTGGTATCATGTCCCGTGCATATTAAACCATCAGGGGAACACACTCTCCTCACTTATACTGTTCACCTGGTAACATGTCCCGTGTATATTAAACCATCAGGGGAACGCTCTCTTTTCACTTATACTGTTCACCTGGTAGCATGTCCTGTGTGTATTAGACAATCAGGGGAACTCACTCTCCTCACTTATACTGTTCATCTCTTGACATGTCCCGTGTATATTAAACCATCAGGGGAACACACTCTCCTCACTTCTACTGTTCACCTGGCAACATGTCCCATGTATATTAAACCATCAGGGGAACACACTCTCCTCACTTATACTGTTCAACTGGTAACATGTCCCGTGCGTGTTAAACCATCAGGGGAACACACTCTCCTCACTTATACTGTTCACCTGGTTTCATGTCCTGTGTATATTAAACCATCAGTGGCACAAACTCTCCTCACTTATACTGTTCACCTGGTATCATGTCCCGTGCGTGTTAAACCATCAGGGGAACACACTCTCCTCACTTATACTGTTCACCTGGTAACATGTCCTGTGTATATTAAACCATCAGGGGAACACACTCTCCTCACTTATACTGTTCACCTGGTAACATGTCCTGTGTGTATTAAACAATCAGGGGAACACACTCTCCTCACTTATACTGTTCACCTGGTAACATGTCCTGTGTATATTAAACCATCAGGGGAACACACTCTCCTCACTTATACTGTTCACCTGGTAACATGTCCTGTGTGTATTAAACAATCAGGGGAACACACTCTCCTCACTTATAATGTTCACCTGGTAACATTTCCCGTGCGTGTTAAACCATGAGGGGAATGCTCTCTCCTCACTTATACTGTTCACCTGGTATCATGTATTGTGTATATTAAACCATCAGGGGAACACACTCTCCTCACTTATACTGTTCACCTGGGTACATGTCCCGTGCGTGTTAAACCATCAGGGGAACACACTCTCCTCACTTATACTGTTCACCTGGTAACATGTCCCGTGCGTGTTAAACCATCAGGGGAACACTCTCTCCTCACTTATACTGTTCACCTGGTAACATGTCCCGTGCGTGTTAAACCATGAGGGGAACACACTCTCCTCACTTATACTGTTCACCTGGTAACATGTCCCGTGCATGTTAAACCATCAGGGGAACACTCTCTCCTCACTTATACTGTTCACCTGGTAACATGTCCTGTGTGTTAAACAATCAGGGGAACTCACTCTCCTCACTTATACTGTTCACCTGGTGACATGTCCCGTGTGTATTAAACAATCAGGGGAACACACTCTCCTCACTTATACTGTTCACCTTGTAACATGTCCCGTGTATATTAAACCATCAGGGGAACACACTCTCCTCACTTATACTGTTCACCTGGTGACATGTCCTGTGTATATTAAACCATCAGGGGAACAGACTCTCCTCACTTATACTGTTCACCTGTTGACATGTCCTGTTTGTATTAAACCATCAGGGGAACTCACACTCCTCACTTACACTGTTTACCTGGTAACATGTCCCGTGTATATTAAACCATCAGGGGAACACACTGTCCTCACTTCTACTGTTCACCTGGTAACATGTCCACTGCCTGTTAAACCATCATGGGAACTCACTCTCCACACTTACACTCTTCACCTGGCAACATGTCCCGTGTATATTAAACCATCAGGGGAACACACTCTCCTCACTTATACTGTTCACCAGCTAACATGTCCCGTGTATATTGAACCATGAGGGGAATACAGTCTCCTCACTTACACTGTTCACCTGAGAACATGTCCCGTGTATATTGAACCATGAGGGGAATACAGTCTACTCCATTACACTGTTCACCTGGGAACATGTCGCGTGTATATTAAACCATCAGGGGAACACACTCTCTTCACTTATACTGTTCACCTGGCAACATGTCCCGTGTATATTAAACCATCAGGGGAACACACTCTCCTCACTTATACTGTTCACCTGGTAACATGTCCCGTGTGTATTAAACCATCAGGGGAACACACTCTCTTCACTTATACTGTTCACCTGGCAACATGTCCCGTGTATATTAAACCATCAGGGGAAAGCCCTCTCCTCACTTATACTGTTCAGCTGGTAACATGTCCCGTGTATATTATACCATCAGGGGAACACACTGTCCTCACTTATACTGTTCACCTGGTAACATGTCCCGTGTATATTAAACCATCAGGGGAAAGCACTCTCCTCACTTATACTGTTCACCTGGTAACATGTCCCGTGTGTATTATACCATCAGGGGAACACACTGTCCTCACTTATACTGTTCACCTGGTAACATGTCCCGTGTATATTAAACCATCAGGGGAAAGCACTCTCCTCACTTATACTGTTCACCAGGTAACATGTCCCGTGCATATTAAACCATCATGGGTAAGCCTCTCATCACTTATACTGCTCACCTGGTAACGTGTCCTGTGTATATTATACCATCAGGGGAACACACTCTCCTCACTTATACTGTTCACCTGGTGACATGTCCCGGGTATATTAAACAATCAGGGGAACTCACTCTCCTCACTTATACTGTTCACCTGGTATCATGTCCTGTGCATATTAAACCATCAGGGGAACACACTCTCCTCACCTATACTGTTCACCTGTTGACATGTCCTGTTTGTTTAAACCATCAGGGGAACTCACTCTCCTCACTTACTCTGTTCACCTGGTAACATGTCCTGTTTGTATTAAACCATCAGGGGAACTCACTCTCCTCACTTACACTGTTTACCTGGTAACATGTCCCGTGTGTATTAAACCATCAGGGGAACACACTCTCTTCACTTATACTCTTCACCTGGCAACATGTCGCGTGTTTATTAAACAATCAGGGGAACACACTCTCTTCACTTATACTGTTCTCCAGGTAACATGTCCCGTGTATATTAAAACATCAGGGGAACACATCTCCTCACTTCTACTGTTCACCTGGTAACATGTCCCGTGAAAATTATACCATCAGGGGAACACACTCTCCTCACTTATACTGTTCATCTGGTAACATGTCCCGTCAGTATTAAACCATCTGTGGAACACACTCTCCTCACTTATTCTGTTCACATGGTGACATGTCCCGTCAGCATTAAACAATCAGGGGAACACAATCTCCTCACTTATACAGTTCAACTGGCAACATGTCCCGTGTGTATTAAACCATCAGGGGAACACACTCTCCTCACTTATACTGTTCACCTGGTAACATGTCCAGGGTGTATTAAACCATCAGGGGAACACACTCTCCTCACTTACACTGTTGACCTGGTAACATGTCCCGTGCATGTTAAACCATCAGGGGAACACACTCTCCTCACTTATACTGTTCACCTGGTAACATGTCCCATGTATATTAAATCATGAGGGGAACACATTCTCCTCACTTATAATGTTCACCTGCTAACATGTCCCGTGTATATTGAACCATCAGGGGAATACAGTCTCATCACTTATACTGTTCACATGGTAACATGTCCCGTGCATATTAAACCAACAGGGGAACACACTCTCCTCACTTATACTGTTCACCTGGTAACATGTCCCGTGTATATTAAACCATCTGGGGAACACACTCTCCTCACTTATACTGTTCACCTGGTAATATGTCCCGTGTATATTAAACCATCAGGGGAACACATTGTCTTCACATATACTGTTCACCTGGTAACATGTCCCGTGTATATTAGACCATCAGGGGAACACACTCTCCTCACTTCTGCTCTTCACCTGGTGACACGTCCCGTGCGTGTTAAACCATCAGGGGAACACACTCTCCTCACTTCTACTGCTCACCTGGTAACATGTCCCGTGAGTATTAAACAATCAGGGGAACACACTCTCCTGACTTATACTTTTCACCTGGTAACATGTCCCGTGTATATTAAACCATCAGCGGAACACATTCTCCTCACTTATACTGTTCACCTGGTAAAATGTCCTGTGTATATTAAACCATCAGGGGAAAACAGTCTCCTCACTTATACTGTTCACCTGGTAACATGTCCTGTGTATATTAAACCATAAGGGGAATACATTCTCCTCACTTATACTGTTCACCTGCTGACATGTCCCGTGTATATTAAGTCATCAGGGGAACACACTCTCCTCACTTATACTGTTCACCTGCTAAAATGTCCCGTGTATATTAAACCATCAGGGGAACACACTCTCCTCACTTATACTGTTCACCTGATGACATGTCCCGGGTATATTAAACAATAAGGGGAACTCACTCTCCTCACTTATGCTCGTCACCTTGTAACATGTCCCATGTATATTAAGCAATCAGGAGAAAAGGCTCTCTTCTCTTATACTGTTCACCTGGTAACATGTCCTGTGCATATTAAACCATCAGGGAACACACTCTCCTCACTTATACTGTTCACCTGATGACATGTCCCGGGTATATTAAACCATCAGGGGAATAAATTCTCCTCACTTATACTGTTCACCAGCTAACATGTCCAGTGTATATTAAACAATCAGGGGAACACACTCTCCTCACTTATACTGTTCACCTGGTAACATGTCCCGTGTGTATTAAACCATCAGAGGAACACATTGTCCTCACTTATACTGTTCACCTGGTAACATGTCCCGTGTATATTAAACCATTAGGGGAACACATTCTCCTCACTTATACTGTTCACCTGGTATCATGTCCCGTGTATCGTAAACCATCAGGGGAACACACTCTCCTCACTTATACTGTTCACCTGGTAACATGTCCCGTGTATATTAAACCATCAGGGGAACACATTCTCCTCACTTATACTGTTCACCTGGTAACATGTCCCTTGTGTATTAAACCATCAGGGGAAAGCCCTCTCCTCACTTATACTGTTCAGCTGGTAACATGTCCCGTGTATATTATACCATCAGGGGAACACACTGTCCTCACTTATACTGTTCACATGGTAACATGTCCCATGTATATTAAAACATCAGGGGAAAGCACTCTCCTCACTTATACTGTTCACCTGGTAACATGTCCCGTGTATATTAAACCATCAGGGGAACTCACTCTCCTCACTTATACTGTTCACCTGGTAACATGTCCCGTGTATATTAAACCATCATGGGTAAGCCCTCTCCTCACGAAAATTATTCACCTGGTAACATGTCCCGTGTATATTATACCATCAGGGGAACACAGTCTCCTCACTTATACTGTTCACCTGGTAACATGTCACGTGAATATTAAACCATCAGGGGAAATCACTCTCCTCACTTATACTTTTCACCCGGTAACATGTCCCGTGTATATTAAACCATCAGGGCAACACACTCTCCTCACTTATACTGTTCACCTGATAACATGTCCTGTTTGCATTAAACCATCAGGGGAACTCACTCTCCTCACTTACACTGTTTTCCTGGTAACATTTCCCGTGTGCATTAAACCATCAGGGGAACACACTCTCTTCACTTATACTCTTCACCTGGCACCATGTCACGTGTGTATTAAACAATCAGTGGAACACACTCTCTTCAATTATACTGTCCACCTGGTAACATGTCCCGTGTATATTAAACAATCAGGGGAACACACTCTCCTCACTTCTACTGTTCACCTGGTAACATGTCCCCTGCCTGTTAAACCATCATGGGAACACACTCTCCTCACTTATACTGTTCACCTGGTAACATGTCCCGTGTATATTAAACAATCATTGGATCACACTCTCCTCACTTATAATGTTCACCTGGTAACATGTTCGTGGTGTATTAAACCATCAGGGGAACACACTCTCCTCACTTATACTGTTCACCTGGAAACATGTCCCATGTATATTAAACCATGAGGGGAACACATTCTCCTCACTTATACTGTTCACCCGCTAACATGTCCCGTGTATATTGAACCATCAGGGGAATACAGTCTCATCACTTATACTGTTCACCTGGTAACATGTCCCGTGTATATTAAACCATCAGGGGAACACACTCTCCTCACTTATACTGTTCACCTGGTAACATGTCCCGTGTATATTAAACCATTAGGGGAAAGCCCTCTCCTCACTTATTCTGTTCACCTGGTAATAGGTCCCGTGTATATTAAAGCATCAGGGGAACACACTCTACTCACTTATACTGATCACATGGTAACATGTCCCGTGTATATTAAACCATCTGGGGAACACACTCTCTTTACTTATCCTGTTCATCTGGTAACATGTCCCGTGTATATTTAACAATCAGGGGAACACACTCTCCTCACTTATACTGTTCACCTGGTAACATGTCCCGTGTATATTAAACCATCAGGGTACACATTCTCCTCACTGATACTGTTCACCTGCTAACATGTCCCGTGTATATTAAACAATGAGGGGAACACAATCTCCTCACTTATACTGTTCACCTGGTAACATGTCCCGTGTATATTAAACCATCAGGGGAAGACATTCTCCTCACTTATACTGTTGAGCTGCTAACATGTCCCGTGTATATTAAACAATGAGGGGAAAACACTCTCCTCAAATATACTCGTCACCTTGTAACATGTCCCACGTATATTAAGCAATCAGGGGAACAGGCTCTCTTCACTTATACTGTTCACCTGGTAACATGTCCAATGTATATTAAACCATCAGGGGAACACACTCTCTTCACATATAATGTTCACCTGGTAACATGTCCCGTGTATATTAGACCATCAGGGGAACACACTCTCCTCACTTCTACTCTTCACCTGGTGACACGTCCCGTGTATATTAAACCATCAGGGGAACACATTCTCCTCACTGATACTGTTCACCTGCTAACATGTCCCGTGTATATTAAACAATGAGGGGAACACACTCTCCTCACTTATACTCGTCACCTTGTAACATGTCCCACGTATATTAAGCAATCAGGGGAACAGGCTCTCTTCACTTATACTGTTCACCTGGTAACATGTCCCATGTATATTAAACCATCAGGGGAACACACTCTCTTCACAGATATGTTCACCTGGTAACATGTCCCGTGTATATTTGACCATCAGGGGAACACACTCTCCTCACTTCTACTGTTCACCTGGTGACACGTCCCGTGCGTGTTAAACCATCAGGGGAACACACTCTCCTCACTTATACTGCTCACCTGGTAACATGTCCCGTGAGTATTAAACATTCAGGGGAACACACTCTCCTAACTTTTACTTTTCACCTGGTAACATGTCCCGTGTATATTAAACCATCAGGGGAACACATTCTCCTCACTTATACTGTTCACCTGGTAACATGTTCCGTGTATATTAAACCATCAGGGGAACACAGTCTCCACACTTATACTGTTCACCTGGTAACATGTCCCGTGTATATTAAACCATCAGTGGAATACATTCTCCTCACTTATACTGTTCACCTGCAAACATGTCCCGTGTATATTAAACCATCAGGGGAACACACACTCCTCACTTCTACTGTTGACCTGCTAACATGTCCCGTCTATATTAAACCATCAGGGGAATACATTCTCCTCACTTATAGTGTTCACCTGCTAACATGTCCCGTGTATATTAAACCATCAGGGGAACACACTCTCCTCACTTATACTGTTCACCTGCTAACATGTCCCGTTTATATTAAACCATCAGGGGAACACACTCTCCTCACTTATACTGTTCACCTGGTAACATGTCCCCTGCCAATTAAACCATCAGGGGAACACACTCTCCTCACTTATACTGTTCACCTGGTAACATGTCCCGTGTATATTCAACCATCAGGGGAACACACTCCCCTCACTTATACTGTTCACCTGGTAACATGTCCCGTGTTTATTAAACCATCAGGGGAACACACTCTCCTCACTTATACTGTTCACCTGGTAACATGTCCCGTGTATATTAAACCATCAGGGGAACACACTCTCCTCACTTACACTCGTCACCTTGTAACATGTTCCACATATATTAAGCAATCAGGGGAACAGGCTCTCTTCACTTATACTGTTCACCTGGTAACATGTCCCATGTATATTAAACCATCAGGGGAACACACTCTCTTCACATACACTGTTCACCTGGTAACATGTCCCGTGTATATTAGACCATCAGGGGAAGACACTCTCCTCACTTCTACTCTTCATCTGGTGACACGTCCCGTGCGTGTTAAACCATCAGGGGAACACACTCTCCTCACTTACACTGTTCACCTGGTAACATGTCCCGTGTATATTAAACCATCAGGGGAATACACTCTCCTCACTTATACTGCTCACCTGGTAACATGTCCCGTGAGTATTAAACAACCGGTGGGACACACTCTCCTCACTTATACTTTTCACCTGGTATCATGTCCCGTGTATATTAAAGCATCAGGGAACACATTCTCCTCACTTATACTTTTCACCTGGTAACATGTACCGTGTATATTAAACCATCAGGGGAACACACTCTCCTCACTTATACTGTTCACCTGGTAACATGTCCCGTGTATATTAAACCATCAGGGGAACACACTCTCCTCACTGATACTGTTCACCTGGTAACATGTCCCGTGTATATTAAACCGTCAGGGGAACACACTCTCCTCACTTATACTGATTCACCGAATAAATTGTCCCGTGTGTATTATCCCATCAGGGGAACACACTCTCTTCACTTATACTGTTCACCTGCCAACATGTCCCGTGTATATTAAACGATCAGGGGATAGCCCTCTCCTCACTTATGCTGTTCAGCTGGTAACATGTCCCGTGTATATTATACCATCAGGGGAACACACTCTCCTCACTTATACTGTTCACCTGGTAACATGTCCCGTGTATATTAAACCATCAGGGGAACACACTCTCCTCACTTATACTGTTCACCTGGTAAGATGTCCCGTGTATATCAAACCATCAGGGGAATACATTCTACTCACTTATACTGTTCACCAGCTAACATGTCCCGTGTATATTGAACCATCAATGGAATACAGTATCCTCACTTCTGCTGTTCACCTGGAAACATGTCCCGTGTATATTAAACCATCAGGGGAACACATTCTCCTCACTTATACTGTTCACCTGGTAACATGTCCCTTGTATATTAAACCATCAGGGGAAAGCCCTCTCCTCACTTATACTGTTCAGCTGGTAACATGTCCCGTGTATATTATACCATCAGGGGAACACACTGTCCTCACTTATACTGTTCACCTGGTAACATGTCCCGTGTATATTAAAACATCAGGGGAACACACTCTACTCACTTATACTGTTCACCTGGTAACATGTCCCGTGTATATTAAACCATCAGGGGAACACACTCTCCTCACTTATACTGTTCACCTGATGACATGTCCCGGGTATATTAAACAATCAGGGGAACTCACTCTCCTCACTTCTACTGTTCACCTGGTGTCATGTCCTGTGTATATTAAACCATCAGGGGAACACACTCTCCTCACTTATACTGTTCACCTGTTGACATGTCCTGTTTGTATTAAACCATCAGGGGAACTCACTCTCCTCACTTACACTGTTCACCTGGTAACATGTCCTGTTTGTATTAAACCATCAAGGGAACTCACTCTCATCACTTACACTGTTTACCTGGTAACATGTCCCGTGTGTATTAAACCATCAGGGGAACACACTCTCTTCACTTATACTCTTCACCTGGCAACATGTCCCATGTGTATTAAACAATCAGGGGAACACACTCTCTTCACTTATACTGTTCACCTGGTAACATGTCCCGTGTATATTAAACCATCAGGGGAACACACTCTCCTCACTGATACTGTTCACCTGCTAACATGTGCCATGTATATTAAACAATGAGGGGAACACACGCTCCTCACTTACACTCGTCACCTTGTAACATGTTCCACATATATTAAGCCATCAGGGGAACAGGCTCTCTTCACTTATACTGTTCACCTGGTAACATGTCCCATGTATATTAAACCATCAGGGGAATACACTCTCTTCACATATACTGTTCACCTGGTAACATGTCCCGTGTATATTAGACCATCAGGGGAAGACACTCTCCTCACTTCTACTCTTCACCTGGTGACACGTCCCGTGCGTGTTAAACCATCAGGGGAACACACTCTCCTCACTTACACTGTTCACCTGGTAACATGTCCCGTGTATATTAAACCATCAGGGGAACACACTCTCCTCACTTATACTGCTCACCTGGTAACATGTCCCGTGAGTATTAAACAACCGGTGGGACACACTCTCCTGACTTATACTTTTCACCTGGTATCATGTCCCGTGTATATTAAACCATCAGGGGAACACACTCTCCTCACTTATGCTGTTCACCTGGTAACATGTCCTGTGTATATTAAACAATCAGGGGAACAAAGTCTCCTCACTTATACTGTTCACCTGGTAACATGTCCTGTGTATATTAAACCATCAGGGGAACACACTCTCCTCACTGATACTGTTCACCTGGTAACATGTCCCGTGTATATTAAACCATCAGGGGAACACACTCTCCTCACTGATACTGTTCACCTGGTAACATGTCCCGTGTATATTAAACCGTCAGGGGAACACACTCTCCTCACTTATACTGATTCACCGAATAAATTGTCCCGTGTGTATTATCCCATCAGGGGAACACACTCTCTTCACTTATACTGTTCACCTGCCAACATGTCCCGTGTATATTAAACGATCAGGGGATAGCCCTCTCCTCACTTATGCTGTTCAGCTGGTAACATGTCCCGTGTATATTATACCATCAGGGGAACACACTCTCCTCACTTATACTGTTCACCTGGTAACATGTCCCGTGTATATTAAACCATCAGGGGAACACACTCTCCTCACTTATACTGTTCACCTGGTAAGATGTCCCGTGTATATCAAACCATCAGGGGAATACATTCTACTCACTTATACTGTTCACCAGCTAACATGTCCCGTGTATATTGAACCATCAATGGAATACAGTATCCTCACTTCTGCTGTTCACCTGGAAACATGTCCCGTGTATATTAAACCATCAGGGGAACACATTCTCCTCACTTATACTGTTCACCTGGTAACATGTCCCTTGTATATTAAACCATCAGGGGAAAGCCCTCTCCTCACTTATACTGTTCAGCTGGTAACATGTCCCGTGTATATTATACCATCAGGGGAACACACTGTCCTCACTTATACTGTTCACCTGGTAACATGTCCCGTGTATATTAAAACATCAGGGGAACACACTCTACTCACTTATACTGTTCACCTGGTAACATGTCCCGTGTATATTAAACCATCAGGGGAACACACTCTCCTCACTTATACTGTTCACCTGATGACATGTCCCGGGTATATTAAACAATCAGGGGAACTCACTCTCCTCACTTCTACTGTTCACCTGGTGTCATGTCCTGTGTATATTAAACCATCAGGGGAACACACTCTCCTCACTTATACTGTTCACCTGTTGACATGTCCTGTTTGTATTAAACCATCAGGGGAACTCACTCTCCTCACTTACACTGTTCACCTGGTAACATGTCCTGTTTGTATTAAACCATCAAGGGAACTCACTCTCATCACTTACACTGTTTACCTGGTAACATGTCCCGTGTGTATTAAACCATCAGGGGAACACACTCTCTTCACTTATACTCTTCACCTGGCAACATGTCCCATGTGTATTAAACAATCAGGGGAACACACTCTCTTCACTTATACTGTTCACCTGGTAACATGTCCCGTGTATATTAAACCATCAGGGGAACACACTCTCCTCACTGATACTGTTCACCTGCTAACATGTGCCATGTATATTAAACAATGAGGGGAACACACGCTCCTCACTTACACTCGTCACCTTGTAACATGTTCCACATATATTAAGCCATCAGGGGAACAGGCTCTCTTCACTTATACTGTTCACCTGGTAACATGTCCCATGTATATTAAACCATCAGGGGAATACACTCTCTTCACATATACTGTTCACCTGGTAACATGTCCCGTGTATATTAGACCATCAGGGGAAGACACTCTCCTCACTTCTACTCTTCACCTGGTGACACGTCCCGTGCGTGTTAAACCATCAGGGGAACACACTCTCCTCACTTACACTGTTCACCTGGTAACATGTCCCGTGTATATTAAACCATCAGGGGAACACACTCTCCTCACTTATACTGCTCACCTGGTAACATGTCCCGTGAGTATTAAACAACCGGTGGGACACACTCTCCTGACTTATACTTTTCACCTGGTATCATGTCCCGTGTATATTAAACCATCAGGGGAACACACTCTCCTCACTTATGCTGTTCACCTGGTAACATGTCCTGTGTATATTAAACAATCAGGGGAACACAGTCTCCTCACTTATACTGTTCACCTGGTAACATGTCCTGTGTATATTAAACAATCAGGGGAACACATTCTCCTCACTTATACTTTTCACCTGGTAACATGTACCGTGTATATTAAACCATCAGGGGAACACACTCTCCTCACTTATACTGTTCACCTGGTAACATGTCCTGTGTATATTAAACAATCAGGGGAACACAGTCTCCTCACTTATACTGTTCACCTGGTAACATGTCCTGTGTATATTAAACCATCAGGGGAATACATTCTCCTCACTTCTACTGTTCACCTTTTTTTTTTTTTTTTGCGAGGAGCAGCCTTGATAGAACGGGGTGCGGAGCGGACTTTCAGCTGAGCGGTCAATTTCAGTAAATTACAAGTTAAACCCTTTTTTGTTTCGGAGGACCGGGGACTGCTGGGTAGGGGAAAACTATTTATTTGGGCAGTTTTAAAATCTTTGTCTTTTGCGAGGAGCAGCCTTGATAGAACGGGGTGCGGAGCGGACTTTCAGCTGAGCGGTCAATTTCAGTAAATTACAAGTTAATCCCTTTTTTGTTTCGGAGGACCGGGGACTGCTGGGTAGGGGAAAACTATTTCTTTGGGCAGTTTTAAAATCTTTGTCTTTTGCGAGGAGCAGCCTTGATAGAACGGGGTGCGGAGCGGATTTTCAGCTGAGCGGTCAATTTCAGTAAATTACAAGTTAATCCCTTTTTTGTTTCGGAGGACCGGGGACTGCTGGGTAGGGGAAAACTATTTATTTGGGCAGTTTTAAAATCTTTGTCTTTTGCGAGGAGCAGCCTTGATAGAACGGGGTGCGGAGCGGACTTTCAGCTGAGTGGTCAATTTCAGTAAGTTACAAGTTAATCCCTTTTTTGTTTCGGAGGACCGGGGACTGCTGGGTAGGGGAAAACTATTTATTTGGGCAGTTTTAAAATCTTTGTCTTTTGCGAGGAGCAGCCTTGATAGAACGGGGTGCGGAGCGGACTTTCAGCTGAGCGGTCAATTTCAGTAAGTTACAAGTTAATCTCTTTTTTGTTTCGGAGGACCGGGGACTGCTGGGTAGGGGAAAACTATTTATTTGGGCAGTGGCAGTACCCGAGACACTACACGTGTAGTGTCTCCCACCCACCCTCCTCCTCTAACCAAAAAAAAAGGACTCTAGGGTGTTGATAAGGTAAGCTTTTTATTTAAAACTTCAGTCCGTCGGATTGCTAAGCGAACAAGTTTTGACTTTTTTTTTCGTTTGGTTTTTCAGTAGATTTATTGGGAATCTAGAATAGTGGGAATGGAGGTAAAGGCAGTTGTATGTTCCTCCTGCAGAATGTGGGAGGTAGGGGTCGCCAAGAGTGTCCCTGCTGACTGCATCTGCGGGAAGTGCACCCAACTCCAGCTCCTCGCAGACCGCGTTAGGGAACTGGAGCTGGAGCTGGATGAACTTCGGATCATTCGGGAGGCGGAGGGGATTATTGACAGGAGTTATAGGGAGGCAGTCACACCTCAGGTAAAAGAAGTAGGTAGATGGGTTACCGTCAGGGGAAGGAAAGGGAACCAGCAGGCAGTGCAGGGATCCCCTGTGGCCGTTTCCCTCAACAATAGGTATACCGTTTTGGATACTGTTGGGGGGGACGACTTACCAGGGGTAAGCAATGGGGTGCAGGTCTCTGGCACAGAGTCTGTCCCTGTTGCTCAGAAGGGAAAAGGGAAGAGGAGCAGAGCATTAGTCATTGGGGACTCCATAGTTAGGGGAACAGATAGGAGGTTCTGTGGGAACGAGAGAGACTCACGGTTGGTGTGTTGCCTCCCAGGTGCCAGGGTACGTGATGTCTCCGATCGTGTTTTTGGGATCCTTAAGGGGGAGGGGGAGCACCCCCAAGTCGTGGTCCACATAGGCACCAACGACATAGGTAGGAAGAGAGATGGGGATTTAAGGCAGAAATTCAGGGAGCTAGGGTGGAAGCTTAGAGCGAGAACAACCAGAGTTGTTATCTCTGGGTTGTTGCCTGTGCCACGTGCTAGCGAAGAGAGGAATAGGGAGAGAGAGGAGTTGAACACGTGGCTGCAGGGATGGTGTAGGAGGGAGGGTTTTGGTTTCCTGGATAATTGGGGTTCTTTCTGGGGTAGGTGGGACCTCTACAAACAGGATGGTCTTCACCTGAACCAGAGGGGTACCAATATCCTGGGGGGGAGATTTGTTAGTGCTCTTCGGGGGGGTTTAAACTAAATCAGCAGGGGAATGGGAACCTAAATTGTAGTGCCAGTGTCCAGGCTGTTGAGAGCAGTGAGGTAGGGGATAAGGTTACAGGGACGCAAGAGGGCACTGGCAAGCAAGAACTTGGTTTAAAGTGTGTCTACTTCAACGCCAGGAGCATCCGGAATAAGGTGGGTGAGCTTGCAGCATGGGTTGGTACCTGGGATCCTGATGTTGTGGCCATTTCGGAGACATGGGTAGAGCAGGGGCAGGAATGGATGTTGCAGGTTCCGGGATTTAGATGTTTCAGAAAGAACAGAGAAGAGGGTAAAAGAGGGGGGGGTGTGGCATTGTTAATCAAGGAAAGTATTACAGCGGCAGAAAGGACGTTTGAGGACTCGTCTACTGAGGTAGTCTGGGCCGAGGTTAGAAACAGGAGAGGAGAGGTCACCCTGTTGGGAGTTTTCTATAGACCTCCGAATAGTTCCAGAGATGTAGAGGAAAGGATAGTGAAGATGATTCTCGACAGGAGCGAGAGTAACAGGGTAGTGGTTATGGGGGACTTTAACTTTCCAAATATTGACTGGAAATACTATAGTTCGAGTACTTTAGATGGGTCTGTTTTTGTCCAGTGTGTGCAGGAGGGTTTTCTGACACAGTATGTGGACAGGCCAACCAGGGGCGATGCCACATTGGATTTGGTACTGGGTAATGAACCCGGCCAGGTGTTTGATTTAGATGTAGGTGAGCACTTTGGCGATAGTGATCACAATTCGGTTAGGTTTACCTTAGCGATGGGCAGGGACAGGTATATACCGCAGGGCAAGAATTATAGCTGGGGGAAAGGAAATTATGACGCGATTAGGCAAGATTTAGGATGTGTAGGATGGGGAAGGAAACTGCAGGGGATGGGCACAAACGAAATGTGGAGCTTATTCAAGGAGCAGCTAATGCGTGTCCTTGATAAGTATGTACCTGTCAGGCAGGGAGGAAGTTGTCGAGCAAGGGAGCCGTGGTTTACTCAAGAAGTTGAAGCGCTTGTCAAGAGGAAGAGGGCGGCTTATGTTAGGATGAGACGTGAAGGCTCAGTTAGGGCGCTTGAGAGTTACAAGCTAGCCAGGAAGGATCTAAAGGGAGGGCTAAGAAGAGCAAGGAGAGGACACGAGAAGTCATTGGCGGATAGGATCAAAGAAAACCCTAAGGCTTTCTATAGGTATATCAGGAATAAACGAATGATAAGAGTTAGAACAGGGCCAATCAAGGATAGTAGTGGGAAGTTGTGTGCGGAATCAGAGGAGATAGGGGAAGCGTTAAATGAATATTTTTCGTCAGTATTTACAGTAGAGATAGAAAATGTTGCCGAGGAGATTACTGAGATACAGCCTACTAGGCTAGATGGGATTGAGATTCACAAGGAGGAGGTGTTAGCAATTTTGGAAAGAGTGAAAATAGATAAGTCCCCTGGGCCAGATGGGATTTATCCTAGGATTCTCTGGGAAGCCAGGGAGGAGATTGCAGAGCCGTTGTTGTTGATCTTTAAGTCGTCATTGTCGACAGGAGTAGTGCCGGAGGACTGGAGGATAGCAAATGTTGTCCCCTTGTTCAAGAAGGGGAGTAGAGACAGCCCTGGTAATTATAGACCTGTGAGCCTTACTTCGGTAGTGGGTAAAATGTTGGAAAAGGTTATAAGAGACAGGATTTATAATCATCTTGAAAAGAATAAGTTCATTTGCGATAGTCAGCACGGTTTTGTGAAAGGTAGGTCGTGCCTCACAAACCTTATTGAGTTTTTCGAGAAGGTGACCAAACAGGTGGATGAGGGTAAAGCCGTGGATGTGGTGTATATGGATTTCAGTAAGGCGTTTGATAAGGTTCCCCACGGTAGGCTATTGCAGAAAATACGCAAGTATGGGGTTGAAGGTGATTTAGAGCTTTGGATCAGAAATTGGCTAGCTGAAAGAAGACAGAGGGTGGTGGTTGATGGCAAATGTTCATCCTGGAGTTTAGTTACTAGTGGTGTACCGCAAGGTTCTGTTTTGGGGCCACTGCTGTTTGTCATTTTTATAAACGACCTGGATGAGGGTGTAGAAGGGTGGGTTAGTAAATTTGCGGATGACACGAAGGTCGGTGGAGTTGTGGATAGTGTCGAAGGGTGTTGTAGGGTACAGAGGGACATAGATAGGCTGCAGAGCTGGGCTGAGAGATGGCAAATGGAGTTTAATGCGGAGAAGTGTGAGGTGATTCACTTTGGAAGGAGTAACAGCAATGCAGAGTACTGGGCTAATGGGAAGATTCTTGGTAGTGTAGATGAGCAGAGAGATCTTGGTATCCAGGTACATAAATCCCTGAAAGTTGCTACCCAGGTTAATAGGGCTGTTAAGAAGGCATATGGTGTGTTAGCCTTTATTAGTAGGGGGATCGAGTTTCAGAGCCACGGGGTCATGATGCAGCTGTACAAAACTCTGGTGAGGCCGCACCTGGAGTATTGCGTGCAGTTCTGGTCACCGCATTATAGGAAGGATGTCGAAGCTTTGGAAAGGGTGCAGAGGAGATTTACTAGGATGTTGCCTGGTATGGAAGGAAGGTCTTACGAGGAAAGGCTGAGGGACTTGGGGTTGTTTTCGTTAGAGAGAAGGAGGAGGAGAGGTGACTTAATAGAGACATACAAGATAATCAGAGGGTTAGATAGGGTGGATAGTGAGAGTCTTTTTCCTCGGATGAGGATGGCAAACACGAGGGGACATAGCTTTAAGTTGAGGGGTGAAAGATATAGGACAGATGTCAGAGGTAGTTTCTTTACGCAGAGAGTAGTAGGGGCGTGGAACGCCCTGCCTGCAACAGTAGTAGACTCGCCAACTTTAAGGGCATTTAAGTGGTCATTGGATAGACATATGGATGTAAATGGAATAGTGTAGGTCAGATGATCGGCGCAACATCGAGGGCCGAAGGGCCTGTACTGCGCTGTAATATTCTAATTCTAATTCTAATTCTAAATTCTTATACTGTTCACCTACTAACATGTCCCGTGTATATTAAACCGTCAGGGGAACACACTCTCCTCACTTATACTGATTCACCGAATAAATTGTCCCGTGTATATTATCCCATCAGGGGAACACACTCTCTTCACTTATACTGTTCACCTGCCAACATGTCCTGTGTATATTAAACGATCAGGGGATAGCCCTCTCCTCACTTATGCTGTTCAGCTGGTAACATGTCCCGTGTATATTATACCATCAGGGGAACACACTATCCTCACTTATACTGTTCACCTGGTAACATGAACCGTGTATATTAAACCATCAGGGGAACACACTCTCCTCACTTATACTGTTCACCTGGTAACATGTCTCGTGTATATTAAGCAATCAGGGGAATACATTCTCCTCACTTATACTGTTCACCAGCTAACATGTCCCGTGTATATTGAACCATCAATGGAATACAGTATCCTCACTTCTGCTGTTCACCTGGTAACATGTCCCGTGTATATTAAACCATCAGGGGAACACATTCTCCTCACTTATACTGTTCACCTGGTAACATGTCCCTTGTATATTAAACCATCAGGGGAAAGCCCTCTCCTCACTTATACTGTTCAGCTGGTAACATGTCCCGTGTATATTATACCATCAGGGGAACACACTGTCCTCACTTATACTGTTCACCTGGTAACATGTCCCGTGTATATTAAAACATCAGGGGAACACACTCTACTCACTTATACTGTTCACCTGGTAACATGTCCCGTGTATATTAAAACATCAGGGGAACACATTCTCCTCACTTATACTGTTCACCTGATGACATGTCCCGGGTATATTAAACAATCAGGGGAACTCACTCTCCTCACTTCTACTGTTCACCTGGTATCATGTCCTGTGTATATTAAACCATCAGGGGAACACACTCTCCTCACTTATACTGTTCACCTGTTGACATGTCCTGTTTGTATTAAACCATCAGGGGAACTCACTCTCCTCACTTACACTGTTCACCTGGTAACATGTCCTGTTTGTATTAAACCATCAAGGGAACTCACTCTCCTCACTTACACTGTTTACCTGGTAACATGTCCCGTGTGTATTAAACCATCAGGGGAACACACTCTCTTCACTTATACTCTTCACCTGGCAACATGTCCCGTGTGTATTAAACAATCAAGGGAACACACTCTCTTCACTTATACTGTTCACCTGGTAACATGTCCCGTGTATATTAAACCATCAGGGGAAAACACTCTCCTCACTTATACTGTTCACCTGGTAACATGTCCCCTGCCTGTTAAACCATCATGGGAACACTCTCTCCTCACTTATCCTGTTCACCTTCTAACATGTCCAGTGTATATTAAACCATCAGGGGAACACACTCTCCTCACTTATACTGTTCACCTGCTAACATGTCCCGTGTATATTAAACCATCAGGGGAATACATTCTCCTCACTTATACTGTTCACCTGGTAACATGTCCCGTGTATATTAACCCATCAGGGGAACACACTCTCCTCACATATACTGTTCACCTGGTAACATGTCCCCTGCCTGTTAAACCATCAGGGGAACACACTCTCCTCACTTATACTGTTCAGCTGATGACACGTCCCGTCAGTATTAAACAATCATTGGATCACACTCTCCTCACTTACACTGTTCACCTGGTAACATGTCCCGGGTGTATTAAACCATCAGGGGAACACACTCTCCTCACTGGTACTGTTGACCTGGTAACATGTCCCGTGCATGTTAAACCATCAAGGGAACTACTCTCATCACTTATACTGTTCACATGGTAACATGTCCCGTGTATATTAAACCATCAGGGGAACACACTCTCCTCACTTACACTGTTCACCTGGTAACATGTCCTGTGAGTATTAAACAATCAGGGGAATACTCTCTCCTAACTTATACTTTTCATCTGGTAACATGTCCCGTGTATATTAAACCATCAGGGGAACACATTCTCCTCACTTATACTGTTCACCTGGTAACATGTTCCGTGTATATTAAACCATCAGGGGAACACAGTCTCCTCACTTATACTGTTCACCTGGTAACATGTCCCGTGTATATTAAACCATCAGGGGAATACATTCTCCTCACTTATACTGTTCACCTGCAAACATGTCCCGTGTATATTAAACCATCAGGGGAACACACTCTCCTCACTTATACTGTTCACCTGCTAACATGTCCCGTGTATATTAAACCATCAGGGGAATACATTCTCCTCACTTATAGTGTTCACCTGCTAACATGTCCCGTGTATATTAAACCATCAGGGGAACACACTCTCCTCACTTATACTGTTCACCTGCCAACATGTCCCGTTTATATTAAACCATCAGGGGAACACACTCTCCTCACTTATACTGTTCACCTGCCAACATGTCCCGTTTATATTAAACCATCAGGGGAACACACTCTCCTCACTTATACTGTTCACCTGGTAACATGTCCCGTGTATATTAAACCATCAGGGGAACACACTCTCCTCACTTATACTGTTCACCTGGTAACATGTCCTGTGTATATTAAACCATCAGGGAAACACATTCTCCTCACTTATACTGTTCACCTGGTAACATGTCCCGTGTATATTAAACCATCAGGGGAAAGCCCTCTGCTCACTTATTCTGTTCACCTGGTAATAAGTCCCGTGTATATTAAACAATGAGGGGAACACACTCTCCTCACTTATACTCGTCATCTTGTAACATGTTCCACGTATATTAAGCAATCAGGGGAACAGGCTCTCTTCACTTATACTGTTCACCTGGTAACATGTCCCATGTATATTAAACCATCAGTGGAACACACTCTCCTCACTTATACTGTTCACCTGGTAACATGTCCTGTGTATATTAAGCAATCAGGGGAACACAGTCTCCTCACTTATACTGTTCACCTGGTAACATGTCCTGTGTATATTAAACAATCAGGGGAACACATTCTCCTCACTTATACTTTTCACCTGGTAACATGTCCCTTGTATATTAAACCATCAGGGGAACACACTCTCCTCACTTATACTGTTCACCTGGTAACATGTCCTGTGTATATTAAACCATCAGGGGAATACATTCTCCTCACTTATACTGTTCACCTACCAACATGTCCCGTGTATATTAAACCGTCAGGGGAACACACTCTCCTCACTTATACTGATTCACCGAATAAATTGTCCCGTGTATATTATCCCATCAGGGGAACACACTCTCTTCACTTATACTGTTCACCTGCCAACATGTCCTGTGTATATTAAACGTTCAGGGGATAGCCCTCTCCTCACTTATGCTGTTCAGCTGGTAACATGTCCCGTGTATATTATACCTTCAGGGGAACACACTCTCCTCACTTATACTGTTCACCTGGTAACATGTCCCGTGTATATTAAACCATCAGGGGAACACACTCTCCTCACTTATACTGTTCACCTGGTAACATGTCTCGTGTATATTAAACCATCAGGGGAATGCATTCTCCTCACTTATACTGTTCACCAGCTAACATGTCCTGTGTATATTGAACCATCAATGGAATACAGTATCCTCACTTCTGCTGTTCACCTGGTAACATGTCCCGTGTATATTAAACCATCAGGGGAACACATTCTCCTCACTTATACTGTTCACCTGGTAACATGTCCCTTGTATATTAAACCATCTGGGGAAAGCCCTCTCCTCACTTATACTGTTCAGCTGGTAACATGTCCCGTGTATATTATACCATCAGGGGAACACACTGTCCTCACTTATACTGTTCACCTGTTAACATGTCCCGTGTATATTAAAACATCAGGGGAACACACTCTACTCACTTATACTGTTCACCTGGTAACATGTCCCGTGTATATTAAAACATCAGGGGAACACATTCTCCTCACTTACACTGTTCACCTGATGACATGTCCCGGGTATATTAAACAATCAGGGGAACTCACTCTCCTCACTTCTACTGTTCACCTGGTATCATGTCCTGTGTATATTAAACCATCAGGGGAACACACTCTCCTCACTTATACTGTTCACCTGTTGACATGTCCTGTTTGTATTAAACCATCAGGGGAACTCACTCTCCTCACTTACACTGTTCACCTGGTAACATGTCCTGTTTGTATTAAACCATCAAGGGAACTCACTCTCCTCACTTACACTGTTTACCTGGTAACATGTCCCGTGTGTATTAAACCATCAGGGGAACACACTCTCTTCACTTATACTCTTCACCTGGCAACATGTCCCGTGTGTATTAAACAATCAAGGGAACACACTCTCTTCATTTATACTGTTCACCTGGTAACATGTCCCGTGTATATTAAACCATCAGGGGAAAACACTCTCCTCACTTATACTGTTCACCTGGTAACATGTCCCCTGCCTGTTAAACCATCATGGGAACACTCTCTCCTCACTTATCCTGTTCACCTGCTAACATGTCCAGTGTATATTAAACCATCAGGGGAACACACTCTCCTCACTTATACTGTTCACCTGCTAACATGTCCCGTGTATATTAAACCATCAGGGGAATACATTCTCCTCACTTATACTGTTCACCTGGTAACATGTCCCGTGTATATTAAACCATCAGGGGAACACACTCTCCTCACATATACTGTTCACCTGGTAACATGTCCCCTGCCTGTTAAACCATCAGGGGAACACACTCTCCTCACTTATACTGTTCAGCTGATGACACGTCCCGTCAGTATTAAACAATCATTGGATCACACTCTCCTCACTTACACTGTTCACCTGGTAACATGTCCCGGGTGTATTAAACCATCAGGGGAACACACTCTCCTCACTGGTACTGTTGACCTGGTAACATGTACCGTGCATGTTAAACCATCAAGGGAACTACTCTCATCACTTATACTGTTCACCTGGTAACATGTCCCGTGTATATTAAACCATCAGGGGAACACTCTCTCCTCACTTACACTGTTCACCTGGTAACATGTCCTGTGAGTATTAAACAATCAGGGGAATACTCTCTCCTAACTTATACTTTTCATCTGGTAACATGTCCCGTGTATATTAAACCATCAGGGGAACACATTCTCCTCACTTATACTGTTCACCTGGTAACATGTTCCGTGTATATTAAACCATCAGGGGAACACAGTCTCCTCACTTATACTGTTCACCTGGTAACATGTCCCGTGTATATTAAACCATCAGGGGAATACATTCTCCTCACTTATACTGTTCACCTGCAAACATGTCCCGTGTATATTAAACCATCAGGGGAACACACTCTCCTCACTTATACTGTTCACCTGCTAACATGTCCCGTGTATATTAAACCATCAGGGGAATACATTCTCCTCACTTATAGTGTTCACCTGCTAACATGTCCCGTGTATATTAAACCATCAGGGGAACACACTCTCCTCACTTATACTGTTCACCTGCCAACATGTCCCGTTTATATTAAACCATCAGGGGAACACAGTCTCCTCACTTATACTGTTCACCTGCCAACATGTCCCGTTTATATTAAACCATCAGGGGAACACACTCTCCTCACTTATACTGTTCACCTGGTAACATGTCCCGTGTATATTAAACCATCAGGGGAACACACTCTCCTCACTTATACTGTTCACCTGGTAACATGTCCTGTGTATATTAAACCATCAGGGAAACACATTCTCCTCACTTATACTGTTCACCTGGTAACATGTCCCGTGTATATTAAACCATCAGGGGAAAGCCCTCTGCTCACTTATTTTGTTCACCTGGTAATAAGTCCCGTGTATATTAAACAATGAGGGGAACACACTCTCCTCACTTATACTGTTCACCTGGTAACATGTCCCGTGTATATTAAACCATCAGGGGAACACACTCTCCTCACTTATACTGTTCACCTGGTAACATGTCCCGTGTATATTAAACCATCAGGGGAATACATTCTCCTCACTTATAGTGTTCACCTGCTAACATGTCCCGTGTATATTAAACCATCAGGGGAACACACTCTCCTCACTTATACTGTTCACCTGCCAACATGTCCCGTTTATATTAAACCATCAGGGGAACACAGTCTCCTCACTTATACTGTTCACCTGCCAACATGTCCCGTTTATATTAAGCAATCAGGGGAACAGGCTCTCTTCACTTATACTGTTCACCTGGTAACATGTCCCATGTATATTAAACCATCAGGGGAACACACTCTCCTCACTTATACTGTTCACCTGGTAACATGTCCTGTGTATATTAAACAATCAAGGGAACACAGTCTCCTCACTTATCCTGTTCACCTGCTAACATGTCCCGTGTATATTAAACCATCAGGGGAATACATTCTCCTCACTTATACTGTTCACCTGGTAACATGTCCCGTGTATATTAAACCATCAGGGGAACACACTCTCCTCACATATACTGTTCACCTGGTAACATGTCCCCTGCCTGTTAAACCATCAGGGGAACACACTCTCCTCACTTATACTGTTCAGCTGATGACACGTCCCGTCAGTATTAAACAATCATTGGATCACACTCTCCTCACTTACACTGTTCACCTGGTAACATGTCCCGGGTGTATTAAACCATCAGGGGAACACACTCTCCTCACTGGTACTGTTGACCTGGTAACATGTCCCGTGCATGTTAAACCATCAAGGGAACTACTCTCATCACTTATACTGTTCACCTGGTAACATGTCCCGTGTATATTAAACCATCAGGGGAACACTCTCTACTCACTTACACTGTTCACCTGGTAACATGTCCTGTGAGTATTAAACAATCAGGGGAATACTCTCTCCTAACTTATACTTTTCATCTGGTAACATGTCCCGTGTATATTAAACCATCAGGGGAACACATTCTCCTCACTTATACTGTTCACCTGGTAACATGTTCCGTGTATATTAAACCATCAGGGGAATACATTCTCCTCACTTATACTGTTCACCTGCAAACATGTCCCGTGTATATTAAACCATCAGGGGAACACACTCTCCTCACTTATACTGTTCACCTGCTAACATGTCCCGTGTATATTAAACCATCAGGGGAATACATTCTCCTCACTTATAGTGTTCACCTGCTAACATGTCCCGTGTATATTAAACCATCAGGGGAACACACTCTCCTCACTTATACTGTTCACCTGCCAACATGTCCCGTTTATATTAAACCATCAGGGGAACACAGTCTCCTCACTTATACTGTTCACCTGCCAACATGTCCCGTTTATATTAAACCATCAGGGGAACACACTCTCCTCACTTATACTGTTCACCTGGTAACATGTCCCGTGTATATTAAACCATCAGGGGAACACACTCTCCTCACTTATACTGTTCACCTGGTAACATGTCCTGTGTATATTAAACCATCAGGGAAACACATTCTCCTCACTTATACTGTTCACCTGGTAACATGTCCCGTGTATATTAAACCATCAGGGGAAAGCCCTCTGCTCACTTATTCTGTTCACCTGGTAATAAGTCCCGTGTATATTAAACAATGAGGGGAACACACTCTCCTCACTTATACTCGTCATCTTGTAACATGTTCCACGTATATTAAGCAATCAGGGGAACAGGCTCTCTTCACTTATACTGTTCACCTGGTAACATGTCCCATGTATATTAAACCATCAGGGGAACACACTCTCCTCACTTATACTGTTCACCTGGTAACATGTCCTGTGTATATTAAACAATCAGGGGAACACAGTCTCCTCACTTATACTGTTCACCTGGTAACATGTCCTGTGTATATTAAACAATCAGGGGAACACATTCTCCTCACTTATACTTTTCACCTGGTAACATGTCCCTTGTATATTAAACCATCAGGGGAACACACTCTCCTCACTTATACTGTTCACCTGGTAACATGTCCTGTGTATATTAAACCATCAGGGGAATACATTCTCCTCACTTATACTGTTCACCTACCAACATGTCCCGTGTATATGAAACCGTCAGGGGAACACACTCTCCTCACTTATACTGATTCACCGAATAAATTGTCCCTTGTATATTATCCCATCAGGGGAACACACTCTCTTCACTTATACTGTTCACCTGCCAACATGTCCTGTGTATATTAAACGATCAGGGGATAGCCCTCTCCTCACTTATGCTGTTCAGCTGGTAACATGTCCCGTGTATATTATACCATCAGGGGAACACACTCTCCTCACTTATACTGTTCACCTGGTAACATGTCCCGTGTATATTAAACCATCAGGGGAACACACTCTCCTCACTTATACTGTTCACCTGGTAACATGTCTCGTGTATATTAAACCATCAGGGGAATACATTCTCCTCACTTATACTGTTCACCAGCTAACATGTCACGTGTATATTGAACCATCAATGGAATACAGTATCCTCACTTCTGCTGTTCACCTGGTAACATGTCCCGTGTATATTAAACCATCAGGGGAACACATTCTCCTCACTTATACTGTTCACCTGGTAACATGTCGCTTGTATATTAAACCATCAGGGGAAAGCCCTCTCCTCACTTATACTGTTCAGCTGGTAACATGTCCCGTGTATATTATACCATCAGGGGAACACACTGTCCTCACTTATACTGTTCACCTGTTAACATGTCCCGTGTATATTAAAACATCAGGGGAACACACTCTACTCACTTATACTGTTCACCTGGTAACATGTCCCGTGTATATTAAAACATCAGGGGAACACATTCTCCTCACTTATACTGTTCACCTGATGATATGTCCCGGGTATATTAAACAATCAGGGGAACTCACTCTCCTCACTTCTACTGTTCCCCTGGTATCATGTCCTGTGTATATTAAACCATCAGGGGAACACACTCTCCTCACTTATACTGTTCACCTGTTGACATGTCCTGTTTGTATTAAACCATCAGGGGAACTCACTCTCCTCACTTACACTGTTCACCTGGTAACATGTCCTGTTTGTATTAAACCATCAAGGGAACTCACTCTCCTCACTTACACTGTTTACCTGGTAACATGTCCCGTGTGTATTAAAACATCAGGGGAACACACTCTCTTCACTTATACTCTTCACCTGGCAACATGTCCCGTGTGTATTAAACAATCAGGGGAACACACTCTCTTCACTTATACTGTTCACCTGCTAACATGTCCAGTGTATATTAAACCATCAGGGGAATACATTCTCCTCACTTATACTGTTCACCTGGTAACATGTCCCGTGTATATTAAACCATCAGGGGAACACACTCTCCTCACATATACTGTTCACCTGGTAACATGTCCCCTGCCTGTTAAACCATCAGGGGAACACACTCTCCTCACTTATACTGTTCAGCTGATGACACGTCCCGTCAGTATTAAACAATCATTGGATCACACTCTCCTCACTTACACTGTTCACCTGGTAACATGTCCCGGGTGTATTAAACCATCAGGGGAACACACTCTCCTCACTGGTACTGTTGAGCTGGTAACATGTCCCGTGCATGTTAAACCATCAAGGGAACTACTCTCATCACTTATACTGTTCACCTGGTAACATGTCCCGTGAGTATTAAACAATCAGGGGAATACTCTCTCCTAACTTATACTTTTCATCTGGTAACATGTCCCGTGTATATTAAACCATCAGGGGAATACATTCTCCTCACTTATACTGTTCACCTGCAAACATGTCCCGTGTATATTAAACCATCAGGGGAGCACACTCTCCTCACTTATACTGTTCAACTGCTAACATATCCCGTGTATATTAAACCATCAGGGGAATACATTCTCCTCACTTATAGTGTTCAACTGCTAACATGTCCCGTGTATATTAAACAATCAGGGGAACACAGTCTCCTCACTTATACTGTTCACCTGCCAACATGTCCCGTTTATATTAAACCATCAGGGGAACACACTCTCCTCACTTATACTGTTCACCTGCCAACATGTCCCGTTTATATTAAACCATCAGGGGAACACACTCTCCTCACTTATACTGTTCACCTGGTAACATGTCCCGTGTATATTAAACCATCAGGGGAACACACTCTCCTCACTTATACTGTTCACCTGGTAACATGTCCTGTGTATATTAAACCATCAGGGAAACACATTCTCCTCACTTATACTGTTCACCTGGTAACATGTCCCGTGTATATTAAACCATCAGGGGAAAGCCCTCTCCTCACTTATTCTGTTCACCTGGTAATAAGTCCCGTGTATATTAAACAATGAGGGTAACACACTCTCCTCACTTATACTCGTCATCTTGTAACATGTTCCACGTATATTAAGCAATCAGGGGAACAGGCTCTCTTCACTTATACTGTTCACCTGGTAACATGTCCCATGTATATTAAACCATCAGGGGAACACACTCTCTTCACATATACTTTTCACCTGGTAACATGTCCCGTGTATATTAGACCATCAGGGGAACACACTCTCCTCATTTATACTGTTCACCTGCTAACATGTCCTGGGTATATTAAACCCTCAGCGGAACACACTTTCCTCTCTTATACTTTTCACCTGGTAACATGTCCCGTGTATATTAGACCATCAGGGGAAGACACTCTCCTCACTTCTACTCTTCACCTGGTGACACGTCCCGTGCGTGTTAAACCATCAGGGGAACACACTCTCCTCACTTATACTGCTCACCTGGTAACATGTCCCGTGAGTATTAAACAATCAGGGGGACACACTCTCCTGACTTATACTTTTCACCTGGTATCATGTCCCGTGTATATTAAACCATCAGGGGAACACATTCTCCTCACTTATACTTTTCACCTGGTATCATGTCCCCTGTATATTAAACCATCAGGGAAACACATTCTCCTCACTTATAATGTTCACCTGGTAACATGTCCTGTGAAAATTAAACCATCAGGGGAACACACTCTCCTCACTTATACTGTTCACCTGGTAACATGTCCCGTGTATATTAAACCATCAGGGGAATACATTCTCCTCACTTATACTGTTCACCTGCTAACATGTCCCGTGTATATTAAACCGTCAGGGGAACACACTCTCCTCACTTATACTGTTCACCTACTAACATGTCCCGTGTATATTATACCATCAGGGGAACACACTCTCTTCACTTATACTGTTCACCTGCCAACATGTCCCGTGTATATTAAACGATCAGGGGATAGCCCTCTCCTCACTTATGTTGTTCAGCTGGTAACATGTCCCGTGTATATTATACCATCAGGGGAACACACTCTCCTCACTTATACTGTTCACCTGGTAACATGTCCCGTGTATATTAAACCATCAGGGGAACACACTCTCCTCACTTATTCTGTTCACCTGGTAACATGTCCCGTGTACTTTAAACCATCAGGGGAATACATTCTCCTCACTTATACTGTTCACCAGCTAACATGTCCCGTGTATATTGAACCATCAGGGGAATACAGTATCCTCACTTATACTGTTCACCTGGTAACATGTCCCGTGTATATTAAACCATCAGGGGAACACATTCTCCTCACTTATACTGTTCACCTGGTAACGTGTCCCTTGTATATTAAACCATCAGGGGAAAGCCCTCTCCTCACTTATACTGTTCAGCTGGTAACATGTCCCGTGTATATTATACCATCAGGGGAACACACTGTCCTCACTTATACTGTTCACCTGGTAACATGTCCCGGGTATATTAAACCATCAGGGGAACACACTCTCCGCACTTATACTGTTCACCTGTTGACATGTCCTGTTTGTATTAAACCATCAGGGGAACACACTCTCTTCACTTATACTCTTCACCTGGCAACATGTCCCGTGTGTATTAAACAATCAGGGGAACACACTCTCTTCACTTATACTGTTCACCTGGTAACATGTCCCGTGTATATTAAACCATCAGGGGAACACACTCTCCTCACTTATACTGTTCACCTGGTAACATGTCCCCTGCCTGTTAAACCATCATGGGAACACTCTCTCCTCACTTATACTGTTCACCTGCTAACATGTCCAGTGTATATTAAACCATCAGGGGAACACACTCTCCTCACTTATAGTGTTCACCTGCTAACATGTCCCGTATATATTAAACCATCAGGGGAACACACTCTCCTCACATATACTGTTCACCTGCTAACATGTCCCGTGTATATTAAACCATCAGGGGAACACACTCTCCTCACATATACTGTTCACTTGGTAACATGTCCCCTGCCTGTTAAACCATCATGGGAACACACTCTCCTCACTTATACTGTTGACCTGGTAACATGTCCCATGTATATTAAACGATGAGGGGAACACATTCTCCTCACTTATACTGTTCACCTGCTAACATGTCCAGTGTATATTAAACCATCAGGGGAATACAGTCTCATCACTTATACTGTTCAGCTGGTGACACGTCCCGTCAGTATTAAACAATCATTGGATCACACTCTCCTCACTTACACTGTTCACCTGGTAACATGTCCCCTGCCTGTTAAACCATCATGGGAACACACTCTCCTCACTTATACTGTTGACCTGGTAACATGTCCTATGTATATTAAACCATGAGGGGAACACATTCTCCTCACTTATACTGTTCACCTGGTAACATGTCCCGTGTATATTAAACCATCAGGGGAACACACTCTCCTCACTTACACTGTTCACCTGGTAACATGTCCCGTGTATATTAAACCATCAGGGGAAAGCCCTCTCCTCACTTATTCTGTTCACCTGGTAATAGGTCCCGTGTATATTAAACCATCAGGGAAACACATTCTCCTCACTTATACTGTTCACCTGGTAACATGCCCCGTGTATATTAAACCATCAGGGGAATACATTCTCCTCACTTATACTGTTCACCTGCTAACATGTCCCGTGTATATTAAACCATCAGGGGAACACACTCTCCTCACTTATACTGTTCACCTACTAACATGTCCCGTGTATATTATACCATCAGGGGAACACACTCTCTTCACTTATACTGTTCACCTGCCAACATGTCCCGTGTATATTAAACGATCAGGGGATAGCCCTCTCCTCACTTATGCTGTTCAGCTGTTAACATGTCCCGTGTATATTGAACCATCAGGGGAACACACTCTCCTCACTTATACTGTTCACCTGGTAACATGTCCCGTGTATATTGAACCATCAGGGGAACACACTCTCCTCACTTATACTGTTCACCTGGTAACATGTCCCGTGTATATTAAACCATCAGGGGAACATACTCTCCTCACTTATACTGTTCACCTGGTAACATGTCCCGTGTGTATTAAACCATCAGGGGAACACACTCTCTTCACATATACTGTTCACCTAGTAACATGTCCTGTGTATATTAAACCATCAGGGGAACACACTCTCCTCATTTAAACTGTTCACCTGGTAACATGTCCCGTGTGTATTAAACCATCAGGGGAACACACTCTCGTCACTTATACTATTCACCTGGTAACATGTCCCGTGTGTATTAAACAATCAGGGGAACACACTCTCCTCAATTATACTGCTCACCTGGTAACATGTCCCATGAGTATTAAACAATCAGGGGGACACACTGTCCTCACTTATACTGTTCACCTGGTAACATGTCCCGTGTATATTAAACCATCATGGGAAATCACTCTCCTCACCTATACTGTTCACCTGGTAACATGTCCCGTGTATATTAAACCATCATGGGAACACACTCTCCTCACTTATACTGTTCACCTGATGACATGTCCCGTCGATATTATACCATCAGGGGAACACACTCTCCTCACTTATACTGTTCCCCTGGTAACATGTCCCGTGTATATTAAACCATCAGGGGAACACACTCTCCTCACTTATACTGTTCACCTGATGACATGTCCCGGGTATATTAAACAATCAGGGGAACTCACTCTCCTCTCTTACACTGTTCACCTGGTAACATGTCCCGGGTGTATGAAACAATCAGGGGAACACACTCTCTTCACTTATACTGTTCACCTGGTAACATGTCCCGTGTATCTTAAACCATCAGGGGAACACACTCTCCTCACTTATACTGTTCACCCGGTAACATGTCCCGTGTATGTTAAACCATCATGGGAACACACTCTTCTCACTTATACTGTTCACCTGGTGACATGTCCCGGGTGTATTAAACCATCAGCGGAACACACTCTCCTCACTTATACTGTTGACCTGGTAACATGTCCCGTGCAAGTTAAACCATCAGATGAAAACATTCTCCTCACTTATACTGTTCACCTGGTAACATGTCCCGTGTATTTTAAACATTGAGGGGAACACATTCTCCTCACTTATACTGTTCACCTGCTAACATGTCCCGTGTATATTGAACCATCAGGGGAATACACTCTCCTCACTTATTCTGTGCACCTGGTAATAAGTCCCGTGTATATTAAACCATCAGGGGAACACACTCTCCTCACTTATACTTTCACCTGGTGACATGTCCCGTGTATATTAAACCATGTGGGGAACAAACTCTCCTCACTTATACTGTTGACCTGGTAACATGTCCCGTGCATGTTAAATCATCAAGGGAACGACTCTCCTCACTTATACTGTTCACCTGCTAACATGTCCCGTGTATATTGAACCATCAGGGGAATACACTCTCCTCACTTATTCTGTGCACCTGGTAATAAGTCCCGTGTATATTAAACCATCAGGGGAACACACTCTCCTCACTTATACTTTCACCTGGTGACATGTCCTGTGTATATTAAACCATGAGGGGAACACATTCTCCTCACTTATACTGTTCAACTGCTAACATGTCCAGTGTATATTGAATCATCAGGGGAATACAGTCTCATCACTTATACTGTTCACCTGGTAACATGTCCCGTGTATATTAAACCATCAGGGGAACACACTCTCCTCACTTACACTGTTCACCTGGTAACATGTCCCGTGTATATTAAACCATCAGGGGAAAGCACTCTCCTCACTTATACTGTTCACCTGGTAACATGTCCCGTGTATATTATACCATCAGGGGAACACACTCTCCTCACTTATACTATTCACCTGGTAACATGTCCCATGTATATTAAACCATCAGGGGAACACACTCTCCTCACTTATTCTGTTCACCTGGTAATAAGTCCCGTGTATATTAAACCATCAGGGGAACACATTCTCCTCACTTATACTTTTCATCTGGTATCATGTCCCGTGTATATTAAACCATCAGGGAAACACATTCTCCTCACTTATACTGTTCACCTGGTAACATGCCCCGTGTATATTAAACCATCAGGGGAATACATTCTCCTCACTTATACTGTTCACCTGCTAACATGTCCCGTGTATATTAAACCATCAGGGGAACACACTCTCCTCACTTATACTGTTCACCTACTAACATGTCCCGTGTATATTATACCATCAGGGGAACACACTCTCTTCACTTATACTGTTCACCTGCCAACATGTCCCGTGTATATTAAACGATCAGGGGATAGCCCTCTCCTCACTTATGCTGTTCAGCTGGTAACATGTCCCGTGTATATTATACCATCAGGGGAACACACTCTCCTCACTTATACAGTTCACCTGGTAACATGTCCCGTGTATATTGAATCATCAGGGGAACACACTCTCCTCACTTATACTGTTCACCTGGTAACATGTCCCGTGTATATTAAACCATCAGGGGAACACACTCTCCTCACTTATACTGTTCACCTGGTTACATGTCCCGTGTGTATTATACCATCAGGGGAACACACTCTCTTCACATATACTGTTCACCTGGTAACATGTCCTGTGTATATTAAACCATCAGGGGAACACACTCTCCTCACTTAAACTGTTCACCTGGTAACATGTCCCGTGTGTATTCAACCATCAGGGGAACACACTCTCGTCACTTATACTATTCACCTGGTAACATGTCCCGTGTGTATTAAACAATCAGGGGAACACACTCTCCACAATTATACTGCTCACCTGGTAACATGTCCCGTGAGTATTAAACAATCAGGGGGACACACTGTCCTCACTTATACTGTTCACCTGGTAACATGTCCCGTGTATATTAAAAGTCAGGGGAAAGCACTCTCCTCACTTATAATGTTCACCTGGTAACATGTCCCGTGTGTATTAAACCATCAGGGGAAATCACTCTCCTCACCTATACTGTTCACCTGGTAACATGTCCCGTGTATATTAAACCATCAGGGGAACAAACTCTCCTCACTGATACTGTTCACCTGATGACATGTCCCGTGCATATTATACCATCAGGGGAACACACTCTCCTCACTTATACTGTTCCCCTGGTAACATGTCCCGTGTATATTAAACCATCAGGGGAACACACTCTCCTCACTTATACTGTTCACCTGATGACATGTCCCGGGTATATTAAACAATCAGGGGAACTCACTCTCCTCTCTTACACTGTTCACCTGGTAACATGTCCTGTTTGTATTAAACCATCAGGGGAACTCACTCTCCTCACTTACACTGTTTACCTGGTAATATGTCCCGTGTGTATTAAACCATCAGGGGAACACACTCTCTTCACTTATACTCTTCACCTGGCAACATGTCCCGTGTGTATGAAACAATCAGGGGAACACACTCTCTTCACTTATACTGTTCACCTGGTAACATGTCCCGTGTATCTTAAACCATCAAGGGAACACACTCTCCTCGCTTCTACTGTTCACCTGGTAACATGTCCCCTGCCTGTTAAACCATCATGGGAACACACTCTCCTCACTTATACTGTTCACCTGGTGACATGTCCCGGGTGTATTAAACCATCAGGGGAACACACTCTCCTCACTTATACTGTTCACCTGGTAACATGTCCCGTGCAAGTTAAACCATCAGGGGAACACATTCTCCTCACTTATACTGTTCACCTGCTAACATGTCCAGTGTATATTGAACCATCAGGGGAATACAGTCTCATCACTTATACTGTTCACCTGGTAACATGTCCCGTGTATATTAAACCATGAGGGGAACACATTCTCCTCACTTATACTGTTCACCTGCTAACATGTCCCGTGTATATTGAACCATCAGGGGAATACAGTCTCATCACTTATACTGTTCACCTGGTAACATGTCCCGTGTATATTAAACCATGAGGGGAACACATTCTCCTCACTTATACTGTTCACCTGCTAACATGTCCCGTGTATATTGAACCATCAGGGGAATACAGTCTCATCACTTATACTGTTCACCTGGTAACATGTCCCGTGTATATTAAACCATCAGGGGAACACACTCTCCTCACTTATTCTGTTCACCTGGTAATAAGTCCCGTGTATATTAAACCATCATGGGAACACACTCTCCTCACTTATACTGTTCACCTGGTGACATGTCCCGTTTATATTAAACCATGTGGGGAACACACTCTCCTCACTTATACTGTTCACCTGGTAACATGTCCCGTGTATATTTAACAATCAGGGGAACACACTCTCCTCACTTATACTGTTCACCTGGTAACATGTCCCGTGTGTATTAAACCATCAGGGGAACACATTCTCCTCACTTATACTGTTCACCTGATAACATGTCCCGTATATATTAGCAATGAGGGGAACACACTCTCCTCACTTAAACTCGTCACCTTGTAACATGTCCCACGTATATTAAGCAATCAGGGGAAAAGGCTCTCTTCACTTATACTGTTCACATGGTAACTTGTCCCATGTATATTAAACCATCAGGGGAAAACACTCTCTTCACATATACTGTTCACCTGGTAACATGTCCCGTGTATATTAGACCATCAGGGAACACACTCTCCTCACTTCCACTCTTCACCTGGTGACACGTCCCGTGCGTGTTAAACCATCAGATGAAAACATTCTCCTCACTTATATTGTTCACCTGGTAACATGTCCCGTGTATATTAAACCATGAGGGGAACACATTCTCCTCACTTATACTGTTCACCTGCTAACATGTCCCGTGTATATTGAACCATCAGGGGAATACACTCTCCTCACTTATTCTGTGCACCTGGTAATAAGTCCCGTGTATATTAAACCATCAGGGGAACACACTCTCCTCACTTATACTTTCACCTGGTGACATGTCCCGTGTATATTAAACCATGTGGGGAACACACTCTCCTCACTTATACTGTTGACCTGGTAACATGTCCCGTGCATGTTAAATCATCAAGGGAACGACTCTCCTCACTTATACTGTTCACCTGCTAACATGTCCCGTGTATATTGAACCATCAGGGGAATACACTCTCCTCACTTATTCTGTGCACCTGGTAATAAGTCCCGTGTATATTAAACCATCAGGGGAACACACTCTCCTCACTTATACTTTCACCTGGTGACATGTCCTGTGTATATTAAACCATGAGGGGAACACATTCTCCTCACTTATACTGTTCACCTGCTAACATGTCCAGTGTATATTGAATCATCAGGGGAATACAGTCTCATCACTTATACTGTTCACCTGGTAACATGTCCCGTGTATATTAAACCATCAGGGGAACACACTCTCCTCACTTACACTGTTCACCTGGTAACATGTCCCGTGTATATTAAATCATCAGGGGAAAGCACTCTCCTCACTTATACTGTTCACCTGGTAACATGTCCCGTGTATATTATACCATCAGGGGAACACACTCTCCTCACTTATACTATTCACCTGGTAACATGTCCCATGTATATTAAACCATGAGGGGAACACACTCTCCTCACTTATTCTGTTCACCTGGTGATAAGTCCCGTGTATATTAAACCATCAGGGGAACACATTCTCCTCACTTATACTTTTCATCTGGTATCATGTCCCGTGTATATTAAACCATCAGGGAAACACATTCTCCTCACTTATACTGTTCACCTGGTAACATGCCCCGTGTATATTAAACCATCAGGGGAATACATTCTCCTCACTTATACTGTTCACCTGCTAACATGTCCCGTGTATATTAAACCATCAGGGGAACACACTCTCCTCACTTATACTGTTCACCTACTAACATGTCCCGTGTATATTATACCATCAGGGGAACACACTCTCTTCACTTATACTGTTCACCTGCCAACATGTCCCGTGTACATTAAACGATCAGGGGATAGCCCTCTCCTCACTTATGCTGTTCAGCTGGTAACATGTCCCGTGTATATTATACCATCAGGGGAACACACTCTCCTCACTTATACAGTTCACCTGGTAACATGTCCCGTGTATATTGAACCATCAGGGGAACACACTCTCCTCACTTATACTGTTTACCTGGTAACATGTCCCGTGTATATTAAACCATCAGGGGAACACACTCTCCTCACTTATACTGTTCACCTGGTTACATGTCCCGTGTGTATTATACCATCAGGGGAACACACTCTCTTCACATATACTGTTCACCTGGTAACATGTCCTGTGTATATTAAACCATCAGGGGAACACACTCTCCTCACTTAAACTGTTCACCTGGTAACATGTCCCGTGTGTATTCAACCATCAGGGGAACACACTCTCGTCACTTATACTATTCACCTGGTAACATGTCCCGTGTGTATTAAACAATCAGGGGAACACACTCTCCACAATTATACTGCTCACCTGGTAACATGTCCCGTGAGTATTAAACAATCAGGGGGACACACTGTCCTCACTTATACTGTTCACCTGGTAACATGTCCCGTGTATATTAAAAATCAGGGGAAAGCACTCTCCTCACTTATAATGTTCACCTGGTAACATGTCCCGTGTGTATTAAAACATCAGGGGAAATCACTCTCCTCACCTATACTGTTCACCTGGTAACATGTCCCGTGTATATTAAACCATCAGGGGAACAAACTCTCCTCACTGATACTGTTCACCTGATGACATGTCCCGTGCATATTATACCATCAGGGGAACACACTCTCCTCACTTATACTGTTCCCCTGGTAACATGTCCCGTGTATATTAAACCATCAGGGGAACACACTCTCCTCACTTATACTGTTCACCTGATGACATGTCCCGGGTATATTAAACAATCAGGGGAACTCACTCTCCTCTCTTACACTGTTCACCTGGTAACATGTCCTGTTTGTATTAAACCATCAGGGGAACTCACTCTCCTCACTTTCACTGTTTACCTGGTAACATGTCCCGTGTGTATTAAACCATCAGGGGAACACACTCTCTTCACTTATACTCTTCACCTGGCAACATGTCCCGTGTGTATGAAACAATCAGGGGAACACACTCTCTTCACTTATACTGTTCACCTGGTAACATGTCCCGTGTATCTTAAACCATCAAGGGAACACACTCTCCTCACTTCTACTGTTCACCTGGTAACATGTCCCCTGCCTGTTAAACCATCATGGGAACACACTCTCCTCACTTATACTGTTCACCTGGTGACATGTCCCGGGTGTATTAAACCATCAGGGGAACACACTCTCCTCACTTATACTGTTCACCTGGTAACATGTCCCGTGCAAGTTAAACCATCAGGGGAACACATTCTCCTCACTTATACTGTTCTCCTGCTAACATGTCCAGTGTATATTGAACCATCAGGGGAATACAGTCTCATCACTTATACTGTTCACCTGGTAACATGTCCCATGTATATTAAACCATGAGGGGAACACATTCTCCTCACTTATACTGTTCACCTGCTAACATGTCCCGTGTATATTGAACCATCAGGGGAATACAGTCTCATCACTTATACTGTTCACCTGGTAACATGTCCCGTGTATATTAAACCATGAGGGGAACACATTCTCCTCACTTATACTGTTCACCTGCTAACATGTCCCGTGTATATTGAACCATCAGGGGAATACAGTCTCATCACTTATACTGTTCACCTGGTAACATGTCCCGTGTATATTAAACCATCAGGGGAACACACTCTCCTCACTTATTCTGTTCACCTGGTAATAAGTCCCGTGTATATTAAACCATCATGGGAACACACTCTCCTCACTTATACTGTTCACCTGGTGACATGTCCCGTGTATATTAAACCATGTGGGGAACACACTCTCCTCACTTATACTGTTCACCTGGTAACATGTCCCGTGTATATTTAACAATCAGGGGAACACACTCTCCTCACTTATACTGTTCACCTGGTAACATGTCCCGTGTGTATTAAACCATCAGGGGAACACATTCTCCTCACTTATACTGTTCACCTGATAACATGTCCCGTATATATTAGCAATGAGGGGAACACACTCTCCTCACTTAAACTCGTCACCTTGTAACATGTCCCACGTATATTAAGCAATCAGGGGAAAAGGCTCTCTTCACTTATACTGTTCACATGGTAACTTGTCCCATGTATATTAAACCATCAGGGGAACACACTCTCTTCACATATACTGTTCACCTGGTAACATGTCCCGTGTATATTAGACCATCAGGGAACACACTCTCCTCACTTCCACTCTTCACCTGGTGACACGTCCCGTGCGTGTTAAACAATCAGGGGAACACACTCTCCTCACTTATACTGCTCACCTGGGAACATGTCCCGTGTATATTAAACCATCAGGGGAATACATTCTCCTCACTTATACTGTTCCCCTGGTAACATGTCCTGTGTATATTAAACCATCAGGGGAACACACTCTCCTCACTTACACTGTTCACCTGGTAACATGTCCCGTGTACATTAAACCGTCAGGGGAATACATTCTCCTCACTTATACTGTTCACCTGCTACCATGTCCCGTGTATATTAAACCATCAGGGGAAAGCCCTCTCGTCACTTATACTGTTCCCCTGGTAACATGTCCTGTGTATATTAAACCATCAGGGGAACACACTCTCCTCACTTATACTGTTCACCTGGTGACATGTCCCGTGTATATTAAACCATCAGGGGAACACACTCTCCTCACTTACACTGTTCACCTGCTAACATGTCCCATGTATATTAAACCATCAAGGGAAAGCCCTCTCCTCACTTATACTGTTTACTTGCTAACATGTCCCGTGTATATTAAACCATCAGGGGAAAGCCCTCTCCTCACTTATACTGTTCACCTGGTAACATGTCCCGTGTATATTGAACCATCAGGTGAACACATTCTCCTCACTTATACTGTTCAGATGGTAACATGTCCCGTGTATATTAAACCATCAGGGGAACACATTCACCTCACTTATACTGTTCACCTGGTAACATGTCCCGTGTATATTAAACCATCAGGGGAACACACTCTCCTCACTAATACTGTTCACCTGGTAACATGTCCCGTGTATATTAAACCATCAGGGGAACACACTCTCCTCACTTATACTGTTCACCTATTAACATGTCCCGTGTATATTAAACCATCAGGGGAACACATTCTCCTCACTTATACTGTTCACCTGGTAACATGTCCCGTGTATATTAAACCATCAGGGGAACACACTCTCCTCACTTATACTGTTCACCTGGTAACATGTCCCGTGTATATTAAACCATCAGGGGAACACACCCTCCTCACCTATACTGTTCACCTGGTATTATGTCCTGTGTATATTAAACCATCAGGGGAATACATTCTCCTCACTTATACTGTTCACCTGCTAACATGTCCCGTGTATATTAAACCATCAGGGGAACTCACTCTCCTCACTTATACTGTTCACCTGGTATGATGTCCTGTGTATATTAAACCATCAGGGGAATACATTCTCCTCACTTATACTGTTCACCTGCTAACATGTCCCGTGTATATTAAACCATCAGGGGAACACACTCTCCTCACTTACACTGTTCACCTGGTTACATGTCCCTTGTATATGAAACCATCAGGGGAAAGCGTTCTCCTCACTTGCACTGTTCAGCTGGTCACATGTCCCGTGTATATTATACCATCAGGGGAACACACTCTCCTCACTTATACTGTTCACCTGGTAACATGTCCCGTGTGTATTAAACCATCAGGGGAACTCACTCCCCTCACTTATACTGTTCACCTCGTATCATGTCCTGTGTATATTAAACCATCAGGGGAATACAGTCTCCTCACTTATACTGTTCACCTGCTAACATGTCCCGTGTATATTAAACCATCAGGGGAACACACTCTCCTTACTTATACTGTTCATCTGGTAACATGTCCCGTGTATATTAAACCATCAGGGGAATACATTCTCCTCACTTATACTGTTCACCTGCTAACATGTCCCGCGTATATTAAACAATCAGGGGAACACACTCTCCTCACTTACACTGTTCACCTGGTTACATGTCCCTTGTATATTAAACCATCAGGGGAAAGCGTTCTCCTCACTTACACTGTTCAGCTGGTCACATGTCCCGTGTATATTATACCATCAGGGGAACTCACTCTCCTCACTTACACTGTTCACCTGGTAACATATCCTGTTTGTATTAAACCATCAGGGGAACTCACTCTCCTCACTTACACTGTTTACCTGGTAACATGTCCCGTGTGTATTAAACCATCAGGGGAACACACTCTCTTCACTTATACTCTTCACCTGGTAACATGTCCTGTGTATATTAAACCATCAGGGGAACACACTCTCCTCACTTATACTGTTAACCTGTTAACATGTCCTGTTTGTATTAAACCATCAGGGGAACTCACTCTCCTCAGTTACACTGTTTACCTGGTAACATGTCCCGTGTATATTAAACCATCAGGGGAATACATTCTCCTCACTTATACTGTTCACCTGGTGACATGTCCCGTGTATATTAACCCATCAGGGGGATACATTCTCCTCACTTATACTGTTCACCTGCTAACATGTCCCGTGTATATTAAACAATCAGGGGAACTCACTCTCCTCACTTACACTGTTCACCTGTTAACATGTCCTGTTTGTATTAAACCATCAGGGGAACTCACTCTCCTCAGTTACACTGTTTACCTGGTAACATGTCCCGTGTGTATTAAACCATCAGGGGAATACACTCTTCTCACTTATACTGTTCACCTGGTAACATGTCCCGTGTATATTAAACCATCAGGGGAATACATTCTCCTCACTTATACTGTTCAACTGCTAACATGTCCGTGTATATTAAACCATCAGGGGAATACATTCTCCTCACTTATACCGTTCACCTGCTAACATGTCCCGTGTATATTAAACAATCAGGGGAACTCACTCGCCTCACTTCCACTGTTCACCTGCTAACATGTCCCGTGTATATTAAACCATCAGGGGAAAGCCCTCTCCTCACTTATACTGTTTACCTGCTAACATGTCCCGTGTATATTAAACCATCAGGGGAACACACTCTCCTCACTTATACTGTTCACCTGGTAACATGTCCCGTGTATATTATACCATCAGGGGAACACACTCTCCTCACTTATACTGTTCACCTGGTAACATGTCCCATGTATATTAAACCATCAGGGGAAGGCCCACTCCTCACTTATACTGTTCAGCTGGTAACATGTCACGTGTATATTATACCATCAGGGGAACACACTCTCCTCACTTCTCCTGTTCATCTGCTAACATGTCCCGTGTATATTAAACCATCAGGGGAACACACTCTCCTCACTTATACTGTTCACCTCGTAACATATCCCGTGTATGTTAAAACATCAGGGGAAAGCACTCTCCTCACTTATACTGTTCACCTGGTAACATGTCCCGTGTATATTAAACCATCAGGGGAACTCACTCTCCTCACTTATACTGTTCACCTGGTATTATGTCCTGTGTATATTAAACCATCAGGGGAATACATTCTCCTCACTTATACTGTTCACCTGGTAACATGTCCCGTGTGTATTAAACCATCAGGGGAACTCACTCTCCTCACTTCTACTGTTCACCTCGTATCATGTCCTGTGTATATTAAACCATCAGGGGAATACAGTCTCCTCACTTATACTGTTCACCTGCTAACATGTCCCGTGTATATTAAACCATCAGGGAACACACTCTCCTTACTTATACTGTTCATCTGGTAACATGTCCCGTGTATATTAAACCATCAGGGGAATACATTCTCCTCACTTATACTGTTCACCTGCTAACATGTCCCGTGTATATTAAACAATCAGGGGAACTCACTCTCCTCACTTACACTGTTCACCTGGTAACATATCCTGTTTGTATTAAACCATCAGGGGAACTCACTCTCCTCACTTACACTGTTTACCTGGTAACATGTCCCGTGTGTATTAAACCATCAGGGGAACACACTCTCTTCACTTATACTGTTCACCTGGTAACATGTCCCGTGTATATTAAACCATCAGGGGAACTCACTCTCCTCACTTACACTGTTCACCTGTTAACATGTCCTGTTTGTATTAAACCATCAGGGGAACTCACTCTCCTCAGTTACACTGTTTCCCTGGTAACATGTCCCGTGTGTATTAAACCATCAGGGGAACACACTCTCCTCACTTATACTGTTCACCTGGTAACATGTCCCGTGTATATTAAACCATCAGGGGAATACATTCTCCTCACTTATACTGTTCACCTGCTAACATGTCCCGTGTATATTAAACAATCAGGGGAACTCACTCTCCTCACTTACACTGTTCACCTGCTAACATGTCCCGTGGATATTAAACCATGAGGGTAACACACTTTCCTCACTTATACAGTTCACCTGGTAACATGTCCCGTGTATTTTTAACAATCAGGGGAACACACTCTCCTCACTTATACTCTTCACCTGTTTACATGTCCCGTGTATATTAAACCATCAGGGGAACACACTCTCCTCACTTATACTCGTCACCTGGTAACATGTCCCGTGTGTATTAAACAATCAGGGGAACACATTCTCCTCACATATACTGTTCACCTGGTAACATGTCCCGTGTGTATTAAACAATCAGGGGAACTCACTCTCCTCACTTACACTGTTCACCTGGTAACATATCCTGTTTGTATTAAACCATCAGGGGAACACACTCTCTTCACTTATACTGTTCACGTTGTGACATGTCCCGTGTATATTAAACCATCAGGGGAACACACTCTCCTCACTTATACTGTTCACCTGGTAACATGTCCCGTGTATATTAAACCATCAGGGGAATACAATATCCTCACTTATACTGTTCACCTGGTAACATGTCCCGTGTATATCAAACCATCAGGGGAACACACTCTCCTCACTCATACTGTTCACCTGCTAACATGTCCTGTGTATATTGAACCATCAGGGGAATACAATATCCTCACTTATACTGTTCACCTGGTAACATGTCCCGTGTATATCAAACCATCAGGGGAACACATTCTCCTCACTTATACTGTTCACCTGGTAACATGTCCCTTGTATATTAAACCATCAGGGGAAAGCCCTCTCCTGACTTATACTGTTCAGCTGGTGACATGTCCCGTGTATATTATACCATCAGGGGAACACACTCTCCTCACTTATACTGTTCAGCTGGTGACATGTCCCGTGTATATTAAACCATCAGGGGAATACATTCTCCTCACTTATACTGTTCACCAGCTAACATGTCCCGTGTATATTGAACCAGCAGGGGAATACAGTATCCTCACTTATACTGTTCAACTGGTAACATGTCCCGTGTGTATCAAACCATCAGGGGAACACATTCTCCTCACTTATACTGTTCACCTGGTAACATGTCCCTTGTATATTAAACCATCAGGGGAAAGCCCTCTCCTCACTTATACTGTTCACCTGGTAACATGTCCTTTATGTATTAAACAATCAGGGGAACACACTCTCCTCACTTATACTGTTCACCTGGTATCATGTCCTGTGTATATTTAACCATCAGAGGAACACTCTCTCCTCACTTATGCTGTTCACCTGGGGAAATGTCCCGTCAGCATTAAACCATCAGGGGAAAGCCCTCTCCTCACTTCTTCTGTTCACCTGGTAATAAGTCCCGTGGATATTAAACCATGAGGGTAACACACTTTCCTCACTTATACAGTTCACCTGGTAACATGTCCCGTGTATTTTTAACAATCAGGGGAACACACTCTCCTCACTTATACTCTTCACCTGTTTACATGTCCCGTGTATATTAAACCATCAGGGGAACACACTCTCCTCACTTATACTCGTCACCTGGTAACATGTCCCGTGTGTATTGAACAATCAGGGGAACACATTCTCCTCACATATACCGTTCACCTGGTAACATGTCCCGTGTGTATTAAACAATCAGGGGAACACATTCTCCTCACTTCTACTCTTCACCTGGTGACACGTCCCTTGCGTGTTAAACCATCAGGGGAACACACTATCCTCACTTATACAGCTCACCTGGTAACATCTCCCGTGAGTATTAAACAATCAGGGGAACACACTCTCCTCACTTATACTGTTCACCTGGTAACATGTCCCGTGTATATTAGACCATCAGGGGAACACACTCTCCTCACTTATACTGTTCACCTGGTAACATGTCCCGTGTATCTTAAACCATCAGGGGAACACACTCTCCTCACTTACACTGTTCACCTGCAAACATGTCCCGTGTATATTAAACGATCAGGGGAAAGCCCTCTCCTCACTTATACTGTTTACCTGCTAACATGTCCCGTGTATATTAAACCATCAGGGGAAAGCCCTCTGCTCACTTATACTGTTCACTTGGTAACATGTCCCGTGTATATTATACCATCAGGGGAACACACTCTCCTCACTTATACTGTTCACCTGGTAACGTGTCCCGTGTATATTAAACCATCAGGGGAAAGCCCGTTCCTCACTTATACTGTTCAGCTGGTAACATGTCCCGTGTATATTATACCATCAGGGGAACACACTCTCCTCACTTATTCTGTTCGTTTGGTAACATGTCCCGTGTATATTAAACCATCAGGGGAACACACTCTCCTCACTTATACTGTTCACTTGGTAACATGTCCCGTGTATATTAAACCATCATGGGAATGCATTCTCCTCACTTATGCTGTTCACCAGCTAACATGTCCCGTGTATATTGAACCATCAGGGGAACACACTCTCTTCACTTATACTCTTCACCTGGTAACATGTCCTGTGTATATTAAACCATCAGGGGAACACACTCTCCTCACTTATACTGTTCACCTGGTAACATGTCCCGTGTATATTAAACCATCAGGGGAATACATTCTGCTCACTTATACTGTTCACCTGCTAACATGTCCCGTGTATATTAAACCATCAGGGGAATACATTCTCCTCACTTATACTGTTCACCTGCTAACATGTCCCGTGTATATTAAACAATCAGGGGAACTCACTCTCCTCACTTACACTGTTCACCTGGTAACATATCCTGTTTGTATTAAACCATCAGGGGAACACACTCTCTTCACTTATACTTTTCACCTGGCAACATGTCCCGTGTGTATTAAACAATCAGGGGAACACACTCTCTTCACTTATACTGTTCACGTTGTAACATGTCCCGTGTATATTAAACCATCAGGGGAACACACTCTCCTCACTTATACTGTTCACCTGGTAACATGTCCCGTGTATATTAAACCATCAGGGGAATGCATTCTCCTCACTTATGCTGTTCACCAGCTAACATGTCCCGCGTATATTGAACCATCAGGGGAATACAATATCCTCACTTATAGTGTTCACCTGGTAACATGTCCCGTGTATATCAAACCATCAGGGGAACACATTCTCCTCACTTATACTGTTCACCTGGTAACATGTCCCTTGTATATTAAACCATCAGGGGAAAGCCCTCTCCTCACTTATACTGTTCACCTGGTAACATGTCCTTTATGTATTAAACAATCAGGGGAACACACTCTCCTCACTTATACTGTTCACCTGGTATCATGTCCTGTGTATATTTAACCATCAGAGGAACACTCTCTCCTCACTTATGCTGTTCACCTGGGGAAATGTCCCGTCAGCATTAAACCATCAGGGGAAAGCCCTCTCCTCACTTCTTCTGTTCACCTGGTAATAAGTCCCGTGGATATTAAACCATGAGGGTAACACACTTTCCTCACTTATACAGTTCACCTGGTAACATGTCCCGTGTATTTTTAACAATCAGGGGAACACACTCTCCTCACTTATACTCTTCACCTGTTTACATGTCCCGTGTATATTAAACCATCAGGGGAACACACTCTCCTCACTTATACTCGTCACCTGGTAACATGTCCCGTGTGTATTAAACAATCAGGGGAACACATTCTCCTCACATATACCGTTCACCTGGTAACATGTCCCGTGTGTATTAAACAATCAGGGGAACACATTCTCCTCACTTCTACTCTTCACCTGGTGACACGTCCCTTGCGTGTTAAACCATCAGGGGAACACACTATCCTCACTTATACAGCTCACCTGGTAACATCTCCCGTGAGTATTAAACAATCAGGGGAACACACTCTCCTCACTTATACTGTTCACCTGGTAACATGTCCCGTGTATATTAGACCATCAGGGGAACACACTCTCCTCACTTATACTGTTCACCTGGTAACATGTCCCGTGTATCTTAAACCATCAGGGGAACACACTCTCCTCACTTACACTGTTCACCTGCAAACATGTCCCGTGTATATTAAACGATCAGGGGAAAGCCCTCTCCTCACTTATACTGTTTACCTGCTAACATGTCCCGTGTATATTAAACCATCAGGGGAAAGCCCTCTGCTCACTTATACTGTTCACTTGGTAACATGTCCCGTGTATATTATACCATCAGGGGAACACACTCTCCTCACTTATACTGTTCACCTGGTAACGTGTCCCGTGTATATTAAACCATCAGGGGAAAGCCCGTTCCTCACTTATACTGTTCAGCTGGTAACATGTCCCGTGTATATTATACCATCAGGGGAACACACTCTCCTCACTTATTCTGTTCATTTGGTAACATGTCCCGTGTATATTAAACCATCAGGGGAACACACTCTCCTCACTTATACTGTTCACTTGGTAACATGTCCCGTGTATATTAAACCATCATGGGAATGCATTCTCCTCACTTATGCTGTTCACCAGCTAACATGTCCCGTGTATATTGAACCATCAGGGGAACACACTCTCTTCACTTATACTCTTCACCTGGTAACATGTCCTGTGTATATTAAACCATCAGGGGAACACACTCTCCTCACTTATACTGTTCACCTGGTAACATGTCCCGTGTATATTAAACCATCAGGGGAATACATTCTGCTCACTTATACTGTTCACCTGCTAACATGTCCCGTGTATATTAAACCATCAGGGGAATACATTCTCCTCACTTATACTGTTCACCTGCTAACATGTCCCGTGTATATTAAACAATCAGGGGAACTCACTCTCCTCACTTACACTGTTCACCTGGTAACATATCCTGTTTGTATTAAACCATCAGGGGAACACACTCTCTTCACTTATACTCTTCACCTGGCAACATGTCCCGTGTGTATTAAACAATCAGGGGAACACACTCTCTTCACTTATACTGTTCACGTTGTAACATGTCCCGTGTATATTAAACCATCAGGGGAACACACTCTCCTCACTTATACTGTTCACCTGGTAACATGTCCCGTGTATATTAAACCATCAGGGGAATGCATTCTCCTCACTTATGCTGTTCACCAGCTAACATGTCCCGCGTATATTGAACCATCAGGGGAATACAATATCCTCACTTATAGTGTTCACCTGGTAACATGTCCCGTGTATATCAAACCATCAGGGGAACACATTCTCCTCACTTATACTGTTCACCTGGTAACATGTCCCTTGTATATTAAACCATCAGGGGAAAGCCCTCTCCTCACTTATACTGTTCAGCTGGTGACATGTCCCGTGTATATTAAACAATCAGGGGAATACATTCTCCTCACTTATACTGTTCACCTGCTAACATGTCCCGTGTATATTAAACAATCAGGGGAATACAGTATCCTCACTTATACTGTTCACCTGGTAACATGTCCCGTGTGTATCAAACCATCAGGGGAACACATTCTCCTCACTTATACTGTTCACCTGGTAACATGTCCCTTGCATATTAAACCATCAGGGGAAAGCCCTCTCCTCACTTATACTGTTCACCTGGTAACATGTCCTTTATGTATTAAACAATCAGGGGAACACACTCTCCTCACTTATACTGTTCACCTGGTATCATGTCCTGTGTATATTAAACCATCAGGGGAACACTCTCTCCTCACTTATGCTGTTCACCTGGGGAAATGTCCCGTCAGTATTTAACCATCAGGGGAACACAGTCTCCTCACTTATACTGTTCACCTGGGGAAATGTCCCTTCAGCATTAAACCATCAGGGGAAAGCCCTCTCCTCACTTATTCTGTTCACCTGGTAATAAGTCCCGTGTATATTAAACCATGAGGGTAAAACACTTTCCTCACTTATGCAGTTCACCTGGTAACATGTCCCGTGTATTTTTAACAATCAGGGGAACACACTCTCCTCACTTATAATGTTCAACTGTTTACATGTCCCGTGTATATTAAACCATCAGGGGAACACACTCTCCTCACTTATACTCGTCACCTGGTAACATGTCCCGTGTGTATTAAACCATCAGGGGAAAGACTTCTCCTCACTTATGCTGTTCAGCTGGTAACATGTCCCGTGTATATTATACCATCAGGGGAACACACTCTCTTCACATATACTGTTCACCTGGTAACATGTCCCGTGTGTATTAAACAATTAGGGGAACACATTCTCCTCACTTCTACTCTTCACCTGGTGACACGTCCCGTGCGTGTTAAACCATCAGGGGAACACACTCTCCTCACTTATACAGCTCACCTGGTAACATCTCCCGTGAGTATTAAACAATCAGGGGAACACACTCTCCTCACTTATACTGTTCACCTGGTAACATGTCCCGTTTATATTTAACAATCAGGGGAACACACTCTCCTCACTTATACTGTTTACCTGGTAACATGTCCCGTGTATATTAAACCATCAGGGGAACACATTCTCCTCACTGATACTGTTCGCCTGCTAACATGTCCCGTGTATATTAAACAATGAGGGGAAAACACTCTCCTCACTTATACTCGTCACCTTGTAACATGTCCCACGTATATTAAGCAATCAGGGGACCAGGCTCTCTTCACTTATTCTGTTCACCTGGTAACATGTCCCATGTATATTAAACCATCAGGGGAAAGCTTTCACCTCACTTATGCTGTTCAGCTGGTAACATGTCCCGTGTATATTAGACCATCAGGGGAACACACTCTCCTCACTTATACTGTTCACCTGGTAACATGTCCCGTGTATATTAAACCATCAGGGGAACACACTCTCCTCACTTACACTTTTCACCTGCAAACATGTCCCGTGTATATTAAACCATCAGGGGAAAGCCCACTCCTCACTTATACTGTTTACCTGCTAACATGTCCCGTGTATATTAAAACATCAGGGGAAAGCCCTCACCTCACTTATACTGTTCACCTGGTAACATGTCCCGTGTATATTATACCATCAGGGGAACACACTCTCCTCACTTATACTGTTCACCTGGTAACATGTCCCGTGTATATTAAACCATCAGGGGAAGCCCGTTCCTCACTTATACTGTTCAGCTGGTAACATGTCCCGTGTATATTATACCATCAGGGGAACACACTCTCCTCACATATACTGTTCATTTGGTAACATGTCCCGTGTATATTAAACCATCAGGGGAATACATTCTCCTCACTTATGCTGTTCACCAGCTAACATGTCCCGTGTATATTGAACCATCAGGTGAACACATTCTCCTCACTTATACTGTTCAGATGGTAACATGTCCCGTGTATATTAAACCATCAGGGGAACACATTCACCTCACTTATACTGTTCACCTGGTAACATGTCCCGTGTATATTAAACCATCAGGGGAACACACTCTCCTCACTTATACTGTTCACCTGGTAACATGTCCCGTGTATATTAAACCATCAGGGGAACACACTCTCCTCACTTATACTGTTCACCTATTAACATGTCCCGTGTATATTAAACCATCAGGGGAACACATTCTCCTCACTTATACTGTTCATCTGGTAACATGTCCCGTGTATATTAAACCATCAGGGGAATGCATTCTCCTCACTTATACTGTTCACCTGCTAACATGTCCCGTGTATATTAAACCATTAGGGGAATACATTCTCCTCACTTATACTGTTCACCTTCTAACATGTCCCGTGTATATTAAACCATCAGGGGAACTCACTGTCCTCAGTTACACTGTTTACCTGGTAACATGTCCCGTATGTATTAAACCATCAGGGGAACACACTCTCTTCACTTATACTGTTCACCTGGTAACATGTCCTGTGTATATTAAACCATCAGGGGAACACACTCTCCTCACTTATACTGTTCATCTGGTAACATGTCCCGTGTATATTAAACCATCAGGGGAATGCATTCTCCTCACTTATACTGTTCTCCTGCTAACATGTCCCGTGTATATTAAACCATTAGGGGAATACATTCTCCTCACTTATACTGTTCACCTGCTAACATGTCCCGTGTATATTAAACAATCAGGGGAACTCACTCTCCTCACTTACACTGTTCACCTGGTAACATATCCTGTTTGTATTAAACCATCAGGGGAACACACTCTCTTCACTTATACTCTTCACCTGGCAACATGTCCCGTGTGTATTAAACAATCAGGGGAACACACTCTCTTCACTTATACTGTTCACGTTGTAACATGTCCCGTGTATATTAAACCATCAGGGGAATGCATTCTCCTCACTTATGCTGTTCACCAGCTAACATGTCCCGTGTATATTGAACCATCAGGGGAACACACTCTCCTCACTTATACTGTTCAGCTGGTGACATGTCCCTTGTATATTAAACCATCAGGGGAAAGCCCTCTCCTCACTTATACTGTTCAGCTGGTGACATGTCCCGTGTATATTATACTATCAGGGGAACACACTCTCCTCACTTATACTGTTCAGCTGGTGACATGTCCCGTGTATATTAAACCATCAGGGGAATACATTCTCCTCACTTATACTGTTCACCTGGTAACATGTCCCTTGTATATTGAACCATCAGGGGAATTCAGTGTCCTCACTTATACTGTTCACCTGGTAACATGTCCCGTGTGTATCAAACCATCAGGGGAACACATTCTCCTCACTTATACTGTTCACCTGGTAACATGTCCCTTGTATATTAAACCATCAGGGGAAAGCCCTCTCCTCACTTATACTGTTCACCTGGTAACATGTCTTTTATGTATTAAACAATCAGGGGAACACACTCTCCTCACTTATACTGTTCACCTGATATCATGTCCTGTGTATATTAAACCATCAGGGGAACACTCTCTCCTCACTTATGCTGTTCACCTGGGGAAATGTCCCGTCAGTATAAAACATCAGGGGAACACACTCTCCTCACTTATACTGTTCACCTGGGGAAATGTCCCGTCAGCATTAAAAAATCAGGGGAAAGCCCTCTCCTCACTTATTCTGTTCACCTGGTAATAAGTCCCGTGCATATTAAACCATCAGGGGAACTCACTGTCCTCAGTTACACTGTTTACCTGGTAACATGTCCCGTATGTATTAAACCATCAGGGGAACACACTCTCTTCACTTATACTGTTCACCTGGTAACATGTCCTGTGTATATTAAACCATCAGGGGAACACACTCTCCTCACTTATACTGTTCATCTGGTAACATGTCCCGTGTATATTAAACCATCAGGGGAATGCATTCTCCTCACTTATACTGTTCTCCTGCTAACATGTCCCGTGTATATTAAACCATTAGGGGAATACATTCTCCTCACTTATACTGTTCACCTGCTAACATGTCCCGTGTATATTAAACAATCAGGGGAACTCACTCTCCTCACTTACACTGTTCACCTGGTAACATATCCTGTTTGTATTAAACCATCAGGGGAACACACTCTCTTCACTTATACTCTTCACCTGGCAACATGTCCCGTGTGTATTAAACAATCAGGGGAACACACTCTCTTCACTTATACTGTTCACGTTGTAACATGTCCCGTGTATATTAAACCATCAGGGGAATGCATTCTCCTCACTTATGCTGTTCACCAGCTAACATGTCCCGTGTATATTGAACCATCAGGGGAACACACTCTCCTCACTTATACTGTTCAGCTGGTGACATGTCCCTTGTATATTAAACCATCAGGGGAAAGCCCTCTCCTCACTTATACTGTTCAGCTGGTGACATGTCCCGTGTATATTATACTATCAGGGGAACACACTCTCCTCACTTATACTGTTCAGCTGGTGACATGTCCCGTGTATATTAAACCATCAGGGGAATACATTCTCCTCACTTATACTGTTCACCTGGTAACATGTCCCTTGTATATTGAACCATCAGGGGAATTCAGTGTCCTCACTTATACTGTTCACCTGGTAACATGTCCCGTGTGTATCAAACCATCAGGGGAACACATTCTCCTCACTTATACTGTTCACCTGGTAACATGTCCCTTGTATATTAAACCATCAGGGGAAAGCCCTCTCCTCACTTATACTGTTCACCTGGTAACATGTCTTTTATGTATTAAACAATCAGGGGAACACACTCTCCTCACTTATACTGTTCACCTGATATCATGTCCTGTGTATATTAAACCATCAGGGGAACACTCTCTCCTCACTTATGCTGTTCACCTGGGGAAATGTCCCGTCAGTATAAAACATCAGGGGAACACACTCTCCTCACTTATACTGTTCACCTGGGGAAATGTCCCGTCAGCATTAAAAAATCAGGGGAAAGCCCTCTCCTCACTTATTCTGTTCACCTGGTAATAAGTCCCGTGCATATTAAACCATCAGGGGAACACACTCTCCTCACTTATACTGTTCACCTGGTAACATGTCCCGTGTATATTAAACCATCAGGGGAATACATTCTCCTCACTTATACTGTTCACCTGCTAACATGTCCCGTGTATATTAAACCATCAGGGGAATACATTCTCCTCACTTATACTGTTCACCTGCTAGCATGTCCCGTGTATATTAAACAATCAGGGGAACTCACTCTCCTCACTTACACTGTTCACCTGGTAACATATCGTGTTTGTATTAAACCATCAGGGGAACACACTCTCTTCACTTATACTCTTCACCTGGCAACATGTCCCGTGTGTATTAAACAATCAGGGGAACACACTCTCTTCACTTATACTGTTCACGTTGTAACATGTCCCGTGTATATTAAACCATCAGGGGAACACACTCTCCTCACTTATACTGTTCACTTGGTAACATGTCCCGTGTATATTAAACCATCAGGGGAATGCATTCTCCTCACTTATACTGTTCACCTGTTTACATGTCCCGTGTATATTAAACCATCAGGGGAACACACTCTCCTCACTTATACTCGTCACCTGGTAACATGTCCCGTGTGTATTAAACAATCAGGGGAATACATTCTCCTCACTTCTACTGTTCACCTTGTAACATGTCCTGTGCATATTGAACCATCAGGGGAACACACTCTCTTCACATATACTGTTCACCTGTTTACATGTCCCGTGTATATTAAACCATCAGGGGAACACACTCTCCTCACTTATACTCGTCACCTGGTAACATGTCCCGTGTGTATTAAACAATCAGGGGAACACACTCTCCTCACTTATACTGTTCACCTGTTTACATGTCCCGTGTATATTAAACCATCAGGGGAACACACTCTCCTCACTTATACTCGTCACCTGGTAACATGTCCCGTGTGTATTAACCAATCAGGGGAATACATTCTCCTCACTAATACTGTTCACCTGGTAACATGTCCCGTGTGTATTAAACAATCAGGGGAACACATTCTCCTCACTTCTACTCTTCACCTGGTGACACGTCCATTGCGTGTTAAACCATCATTGGAACACACTCTCCTCACTTAAACAGCTCACCTGGTAACATCTCCCGTGAGTATTAAACAATCAGGGGAACACACGATCCTCACTTATACTGTTCACCTGGTAACATGTCCCGTGTATATTAAACCATCTGGGGAACACACTCTCCTCACTTATACTGTTCACCTGGTAACATGTCCCGTTTATATTTAACAATCAGGGGAACACACTCTCCTCACTTATACTGTTTACCTGGTAACATGTCCCGTGTATATTAAACCATCAGGGGAACACATTCTCCTCACTGATACTGTTCGCATGCTAACATGTCCCGTGTATATTAAACAATTAGGGGAAAACACTCTCCTCACTTATACTCGTCACCTTGTAACATGTCCCGTGTATATTATACCATCAGGGGAACACACTCTCTTCACATATACTGTTCACCTGGTAACATGTCCCGTGTATATTAGACCATCAGGGGAACACACTCTCCTCACTTCTACTGTTCACCTGGTAACATGTCCTGTGTATATTAAACAATCAGGGGAACACACTCTCCTGACTTATACTTTTCACCTGGTAACATGTCCTGTGTATATTGAACCATCAGGGGAACACACTCTCCTCACTTCTCCTGTTCACCTGGTAACATGTCCCATGTATATTAAACCATCAGGGGAACACACTCTCTTCACATATACTGTTCACCTGGTAACATGTCCCGTGTGTATTAAACAATCAGGGGAACACATTCTCCTCACTTCTACTCTTCACCTGGTGACACGTCCCGTGCGTGTTAAACCATCAGGGGAACACACTCTCCTCACTTATACAGCTCACCTGGTAACATCTCCCGTGAGTATTAAACAATCAGGGGAACACACTCTCCTCACTTATACTGTTCACCTGGTAACATGTCCCGTGTATATTAAACCATCTGGCGAACACACTCTCCTCACTTATACTGTTCACCTGGTAACATGTCCCGTTTATATTTAACAATCAGGGGAACACACTCTCCTCACTTATACTGTTTACCTGGTAACATGTCCCGTGTATATTAAACCATCAGGGGAACACATTCTCCTCACTGATACTGTTCGCCTGCTAACATGTCCCGTGAATATTAAACAATGAGGGGAAAACACTCTCCTCACTTATACTCGTCACCTTGTAACATGTCCCGTGTATATTAAACAATCTGGGGACCAGGCTCTCTTCACTTATTCTGTGCACCTGGTAACATGTCCCATGTATATTAAACCATCAGGGGAAAGCCTTCTCCTCACTTATGCTGTTCAGCTGGTAACATGTCCCGTGTTTATTTTACCATCAGGGGAACACACTCTCTTCACATATACTGTTCACCTGGTAACATATCCCGTGTATATTAGACCATCAGGGGAACACACTCTCCTCACTTATACTATTCACCTGGTAACATGTCCTGTGTGTATTAAACCATCAGGGGAACACACTCTCCTCACTTATACTGTTCACCTGGTAACATGTTCCATGTATATTAAACCATCAGGGGAACACACTCTCTTCACATATACTGTTCACCTGGTAACATTTCCCGTGTGTATTAAACAATCAGGGAAACACACTCTCCTGACTTCTACTCTTCACCTGGTGACACGTCCCGTGCGTGTTAAACCATCAGGGGAACACACTCTCCTCACTTATACTGCTCACCTGGTAACATTTCCCGTGAGTATTAAACAATCAGGGGAACACACTCTCCTCACTTATACTGTTCACGTTGTAACATGTCCCGTGTATATTAAACCATCAGGGCAACACACTCTCCTCACTTATACTGTTCACCTGGTGACATGTCCCGTCAGTATTAAACCATCAGGGGAAGACACTCTCCTCCCTTTTCTGTTCACCTGGTAACATGTCCCGTGTGTATTAAACCATCAGGGCAACACACTCTCCTCACTTATACTGTTCACCTGGTGACATGTCCCGTCAGTATTAAAACATCAGGGGAAGACACTCTCCTCACTTATGCTGTTCACCTGGAAATAAGTCCCGTGTATTTTAAGCCATCAGGGGAACACACTCTCCTCACTTATACTGTTCACCTGCTAACATGTCCCGTGTATATTAAACAATGAGGGGAAAACACTCTCCTCACTTATACTCGTCACCTTGTAATATGTCCCACGTATATTAAGCAATCAGGGGAACAGGCTCTCTTCACTTATACTGTTCACCTGGTAACATATCCCATGTATATTAAACCATCAGGGGAAAGCCTTCTCCTCTCTTATGCTGTTCAGCTGGTAACATGTCCCGTGTATATTATACCGTCAGGGGAACACACTCTCTTCACATATACTGTTCACCTGGTAACATGTCCCGTGTATATTATACCATCAGGGGAACACACTCTCTTCACATATGCTGTTCACCTGTTAACATGTCCCGTGTATAATAGACCATCAGGGGAACACACTCTCCTCACTTATACTGTTCACCTGCTAACATGTCCTGTGTATATTAAACCATCAGGGGAACACACTCTCCTCACTTATACTGGTCACCTGGTAACATGTCTCGTGAATATTAAACAATCAGGGGAACTCACTTTCCTCACTTACACTGTTTACCTGGTAACATGTCCCGGGTGTATTAAACCATCAGGGGAACACACTCTCCTCACTTATACTGTTCACCTGGTAACATGTCCCGTGTATATTAAACCATGAGGGGAACACATTCTCCTCACCTATGCTGTTCACCTGCTAACATGTCCCGTGTATATTGAACCATCAGGGGAACACACTCGCCTCACTTGTACTCGTCACCTGGTAACATGTCCCACGTACATTAAGCAATCAGGGGAACACGCTCTCTTCACTTATACTGTTCACCTGGTAACATGTCCCATGTATATTAAACCATCAGGGCAACACACTCTCTTCACATATACTGTTCACCTGGTAACATGTCCCGTGTATATTAGACCATCAGGGGAACACAATCTCCTCACTTCTACTCTTCACTTGGTAACATGTCCCGTGTATATTAAACCATCAGGGGAATACATTCTCCTCACTTATACTGTTCACCTGGTAACATGTCCCTTGTATATTAAACCATCAGTGGAACACATTCTCCTCACTTATACTGTTCACCTGGTAACATGTCCCGTGAGTATTAAACAATCAGGGGAACACAATCTCTTCACTTATACTTTTCACCTGGTAACATGTCCCGTGTATATTAAACCATCAGGGGAATACATTCTCCTCACTTATACTGTTCACCTGCTAACATGTCCCGTGTATATTGAAACATCAGGGGAATACAGTATCCTCACTTATACTGTTCACGTGGTAACATGTCCCTTATATATTAAACCATCAGGGGAACACATTCTCCTCACTTATACTGTTCACCTGGAAAGATGTCCCGTTTATATTAAACCATCAGGGGAAAGCCCTCTCCTCAATTATACTGTTCAGATGGTAACATGTCCCGTGTATATTATACCATCAGGGGAACACACTGTCCTCACTTATACTCTTCATCTGTCAACATGTCCCGCGTGTATTAAACAATCAGGGGAACACACTCTATTCACTTATACTGTTCACGTTGTAACATGTCCCGTGTATATTAAACCATCATGGGAACACACTCTCCTCACTTATACTGTTCACCTGCTAACATGTCCTGTGTATATTAAACCATCAGGGGAACACACTCTCCTCACTTATACTGGTCACCTGGTAACATGTCTCGTGAATATTAAACAATCAGGGGAACTCACTTTCCTCACTTACACTGTTTACCTGGTAACATGTCCCGGGTGTATTAAACCATCAGGGGAACACACTCTCCTCACTTATACTGTTCACCTGGTAACATGTCCCGTGTATATTAAACCATGAGGGGAACACATTCTCCTCACCTATGCTGTTCACCTGCTAACATGTCCCGTGTATATTGAACCATCAGGGGAACACACTCGCCTCACTTGTACTCGTCACCTGGTAACATGTCCCACGTACATTAAGCAATCAGGGGAACACGCTCTCTTCACTTATACTGTTCACCTGGTAACATGTCCCATGTATATTAAACCATCAGGGCAACACACTCTCTTCACATATACTGTTCACCTGGTAACATGTCCCGTGTATATTAGACCATCAGGGGAACACAATCTCCTCACTTCTACTCTTCACTTGGTAACATGTCCCGTGTATATTAAACCATCAGGGGAATACATTCTCCTCACTTATACTGTTCACCTGGTAACATGTCCCTTGTATATTAAACCATCAGTGGAACACATTCTCCTCACTTATACTGTTCACCTGGTAACATGTCCCGTGAGTATTAAACAATCAGGGGAACACAATCTCTTCACTTATACTTTTCACCTGGTAACATGTCCCGTGTATATTAAACCATCAGGGGAATACATTCTCCTCACTTATACTGTTCACCTGCTAACATGTCCCGTGTATATTGAAACATCAGGGGAATACAGTATCCTCACTTATACTGTTCACGTGGTAACATGTCCCTTATATATTAAACCATCAGGGGAACACATTCTCCTCACTTATACTGTTCACCTGGAAAGATGTCCCGTTTATATTAAACCATCAGGGGAAAGCCCTCTCCTCAATTATACTGTTCAGATGGTAACATGTCCCGTGTATATTATACCATCAGGGGAACACACTGTCCTCACTTATACTCTTCATCTGGCAACATGTCCCGCGTGTATTAAACAATCAGGGGAACACACTCTATTCACTTATACTGTTCACGTTGTAACATGTCCCGTGTATATTAAACCATCAGGGGAACACACTCTCCTCACTTATACTGTTCAGCTGGTGACATGTCCCGTGTATATTATACCATCAGGGGAACACATTCTCCTCAATTATACTGTTCACCTGGTAACATGTCACGTGTATATTAAACCATCAGGGGAATACATTCTCCTCACTTATACTGTTCACCAGCTAACATGTCCCGTGTATATTGAACCATCAGGGGAATACAGTATCCTCACTTATACTGTTTACCTGGTAACATGTCCCGTGTGTATCAAACCATCAGGGGAACACATTCTCCTCACTTATACTGTTCACCTGGTAACATGTCCCTTGTATATTAAACCATCAGGGGAAAGCCCTCTCCTCACTTATACTGTTCACCTGGTAACATGTCCTTTATGTATTAAACAATCAGGGGAACACACTCTCCTCACTTATGCTGTTCACCTGAGGAAATGTCCCGTCAGTATTAAACCATCAGGGGAACACACTCTCCTCACTTATACTGTTCACCTGGGGAAATGTCCCGTCAGCATTAAACCATCAGGGGAAAGCCCTCTCCTCACTTATTCTGTTCACCTGGTAAAAAGTCCCGTGTATATTAAACCATGAGGGGAACACACTTTCCTCACTTATACAGTTCACCTGGTAACATGTCCCGTATATTTTTAACAATCAGGGGAACACACTCTCCTCACTTATACTGTTCACCTGGTAACATGTCCCGTGTATATTAAACCATCAGGGGAACACACTCTCCTCACTTATACTGTTCACCTGGCAACATGTCCCGTGTATATTAAACCATGAGGGGAACACACTTTCCTCACTTATACAGTTCACCTGGTAACATGTCCCGTATATTTTTAACAATCAGGGGAACACACTCTCCTCACTTATACTGTTCACCTGTTTACATGTCCCGTGTATATTAAACCATCAGCGGAACACACTCTCCTCACTTATACTCGTCACCTGGTAACATGTCCCGTGTGTATTAAGTAATCAGCGGAACACATTCTCCTCACTTATACTATTCACCTGGTAACATGTCCCATGTATATTAAACCATCAGGGGAACACACTCTCTTCACATATACTGTTCACCTGGTAACATGTCCCGTGTGTATTAAACAATCACTGGAACACATTCTCCTCACTTCTACTCTACACCTGGTGACACGTCCCGTGCGTGTTAAACCATCAGGGGAACACACTCTCCTCACTTATACAGCTCACCTGGTAACATCTCCCGTGAGTATTAAACAATCAGGGGAACACACTCTCCTCACTTATACTGTTCACCTGGTAACAGGTCCCGTGTATATTAAACCATCTGGGGAACACACTCACCTCACTTATACGGTTCACCTGGTAACATGTCCCGTTTATATTTAACAATCAGGGGAACACACTCTCCTCACTTATACTGTTTACCTGGTAACATGACCCATGTATATTAAACCATCAGGGGAACACATTCTCCTCACTGATACTGTTCGCCTGCTAACATGTCCCGTGTATATTAAACAATGAGGGGAAAACACTTTCCTCACTTATACTCGTCACCTTGTAACATGTCCCGTGTGTATTAAACCATCAGGGGAAAGCCTTCTCCTCACTTATGCTGTTCAGCTGGTAACATGTCCCGTGTATTTTATACCATCAGGGGAACAAACTCTCTTCACATATACTGTTCACCTGGTAACATGTCCCGTGTATATTAGACCATCAGGGGAACACACTCTCCTCACTTCTACTCTTCATCTGGTGACATGTCCCGTCAGTATTAAACCATCAGGGGAAGACACTCTCCTCACTTATACTGTTCAGGTTGTAACATGTCCCGTGTATATTAAACCATCAGGGCAACACACTCTCCTCACTTATACTGTTCACCTGGTGACATGTCCCGTCAGTATTAAACCATCAGGGGAAGACACTCTCCACCCTTTTCTGTTCACCTGGTAACATGTCCCGTGTGTATTAAACCATCAGGGGAACTCACTGTCCTCACTTATACTGTTCACCTGGTAACATGTCCCGTGTATATTAAACCATCAGGGGAAAGCCCTCTCCTCACTTATGCTGTTCACCTGGTAATAAGTCCCGTGTATTTTAAACCATCAGGGGAACACACTCTCCTCACTTATACTGTTCACCTGGCAACATGTCCCGTGTATATTAAACCATGAGAGGAACACACTTTCCTCACTTATACTAGTCACCTGGTAACATGTCCCACGTATATTAAACAATCAGGTGAACACGCTCTCTTCACTTATACTGTTCACCTGGTAACATGTCCCTTGTATATTAAACCATCAGGGGAACACATTCTCCTCACTTATACTGTTCACCTGGTAACATGTCCCGTTTATATTAAACCATCAGGGGAAAGCCCTCTCCTCAATTATACTGTTCAGATGGTAACATGTCCCGTGTATATTATTCCATCAGGGGAACACACTGTCCTCACTTATACTCTTCACCTGGCAACATGTCCCGTGTGTATTAAACAATCAGGGGAACACACTCTCTTCACTTATACTGTTCACGTTGTAACATGTCCCGTGTATATTAAACCATCAGGGGAATGCATTCTCCTCAATTATGCTGTTCACCAGCTAACATGTCCCGTGTATATTGAACCATCAGGGGAACACATTCTCCTCACTTATACTGTTCACCTGGTAACATGTCCCTTGTATATTAAACCATCAGGGGAAAGCCCTCTCCTCACTTATACTGTTCAGCTGGTGACATGTCCCGTGTATATTATACCATCAGGGGAACACACTCTCCTCACTTATACTGTTCAGCTGGTGACATGTCCCGTGTATATTATACCATCAGGGGAACACATTCTCCTCACTTATACTGTTCACCTGGTAACATGTCACGTGTATATTAAACCATCAGGGGAATACATTCTCCTCACTTATACTGTTCACCAGCTGACATATCCCGTGTACATTGAACCATCAGGGGAATACAGTATCCTCACTTATACTGTTCACCTGGTAACATGTCACGTGTGTATCAAACCATCAGGGGAACACATTCTCCTCACTTATACTGTTCACCTGGAAACATGTCCCTTGTATATTAAACCATCAGGGGAAAGCCCTCTCCTCACTTATACTGTTCACCTGGTAACATGTCCTTTATGTATTAAACAATGAGTGGAACAGACTCTCCTCACTTATGCTGTTCACCTGGGGAAATGTCCCGTCAGTATTAAAACATCAGGGGAACACACTCTCCTCACTTATACTGTTCACCTGGGGAAATGTCCCGTCAGCATTAAACCATCAGGGGAAAGCACTCTCCTCACTTATTCTGTTCACCTGGTAAAAAGTCCCGTGTATATTAAACCATCAGGGGAACACACTCTCCTCACTTATACTGTTCACCTGGCAACATGTCCCGTGTATATTAAACCATCAGCGGAACACACTCTCCTCACTTATACTCGTCACCTGGTAACATGTCCCGTGTGTATTAAATAATCAGCGGAACACATTCTCCTCACTTATACTATTCACCTGGTAACATGTCCCATGTATATTAAACCATCAGGGGAACACACTCTCTTCACATATACTGTTCACCTGGTAACATGTCCCGTGTGTATTAAACAATCACTGGAACACATTCTCCTCACTTCTACTCTACACCTGGTGACACGTCCCGTGCGTGTTAAACCATCAGGGGAACACACTCTCCTCACTTATACAGCTCACCTGGTAACATCTCCCGTGAGTATTAAACAATCAGGGGAACACACTCTCCTCACTTATACTGTTCACCTGGTAACAGGTCCCGTGTATATTAAACCATCTGGGGAACACACTCACCTCACTTATACTGTTTACCTGGTAACATGTCCCATGTATATTAAACCATCAGGGGAACACATTCTCCTCACTGATACTGTTCGCCTGCTAACATGTCCCGTGTATATTAAACAATGAGGGGAAAACACTTTCCTCACTTATACTCGTCACCTTGTAACATGTCCCGTGTGTATTAAACCATCAGGGGAAAGCCTTCTCCTCACTTATGCTGTTCAGCTGGTAACATGTCCCGTGTATTTTATACCATCAGGGGAACACACTCTCTTCACATATACTGTTCACCTGGTAACATGTCCCGTGTATATTAGACCATCAGGGGAACACACTCTCCTCACTTCTACTCTTCATCTGGTGACACGTCCCGTGCGTGTTAAACCATCAGGGGAACACACTCTCCTCACTTATACTGTTCACGTTGTAACATGTCCCGTGTATATTAAACCATCAGGGCAACACACTCTCCTCACTTATACTGTTCACCTGGTGACATGTCCCGTCAGTATTAAACCATCAGGGGAAGACACTCTCCACCCTTTTCTGTTCACCTGGTAACATGTCCCGTGTGTATTAAACCATCAGGGGAACTCACTGTCCTCACTTATACTGTTCACCTGGTAACATGTCCCGTGTATATTAAACCATCAGGGGAAAGCCCTCTCCTCACTTATGCTGTTCACCTGGTAATAAGTCCCGTGTATTTTAAACCATCAGGGGAACACACTCTCCTCACTTATACTGTTCACCTGGCAACATGTCCCGTGTATATTAAACCATGAGAGGAACACACTTTCCTCACTTATACTCGTCACCTGGTAACATGTCCCACGTATATTAAACAATCAGGTGAACACGCTCTCTGCACTTATACTGTTCACCTGGTAACATGTCCCTTGTATATTAAACCATCAGGGGAACACATTCTCCTCACTTATACTGTTCACCTGGTAACATGTCCCGTTTATATTAAACCATCAGGGGAAAGCCCTCTCCTCAATTATACTGTTCAGATGGTAACATGTCCCGTGTATATTAAACCATGAGGGGAACACACTTTCCTCACTTATACAGTTCACCTGGTAACATGTCCCGTGTATTTTTACCCATCAGGGGAACACACTCTCCTCACTTATACTGTTCACCTGTTTACATGTCCCGTGTATATTAAACCATCAGGGGAACACACTCTCCTCACTTATACTCGTCACCTGGTAACATGTCCCGTGTGTATTAAATAATCAGGGGAACACATTCTCCTCACTTATAATATTCACCTGGTAACATGTCCCATGTATATTAAACCATCAGGGGAACACACTCTCTTCACATATACTGTTCACCTGGTAACATGTCCCGTGTGTATTAAACAATCAGGGGAACAAATTCTCCTCACTTCTACTCTTCACCTGGTGACACGTCCCGTGCGTGTTAAACCATCAGGGGAACACACTCTCCTCACTTATACAGCTCACCTGGTAACATCTCCCGAGAGAATTAAACAATCAGGGGAACACACTCTCCTCACTTATACTGTTCACCTGGTAACATGTCCCGTGTATATTAAACCATCTGGGGAACACACTCACCTCACTTATACTGTTCACCTGGTAACATGTCCCGTTTATATTTAACAATCAGGGGAACACACTCTCCTCACTTATACTGTTTACCTGGTAACATGTCCCATGTATATTAAACCATCAGGGGAACACATTCTCCTCACTGATACTGTTCGCCTGCGAACATGTCCCGTGTATATTAAACAATGTGGGGAAAACACTTTCCTCACTTATACTCGTCACCTTGTAACATGTCCCGTGTGTACTAAACCATCAGGGGAAAGCCTTCTCCTCACTTATGCTGTTCAGCTGGTAACATGTCCCGTGTATATTATACCATCAGGGGAACACACTCACTTCACATATACTGTTCAGCTGCTAACATGTCCCGTGCATATTAGACCATCAGGGGAACACACTCTCCTCACTTATACTGCTCACCTGGTAACATGTCCTGTGTATATTAAACAATCAGGGGAACACACTCTCCTCACTTATACTTTTCACCTGGTAACATGTCCTGTGTATATTGAACCATCAGGGGAACACACTCTCCTCACTTATACTGTTCACCTGGTAACATGTCCCATGTATATTAAACCATCAGGGGAACACACTCTCTTCACATATACTGTTCACCTGGTAACATTTCCCGTGTGTATTAAACAATCAGGGGAACACACTCTCCTCACTTCTACTCTTCATCTGGTGACACGTCCCGTGCGTGTTAAACCATCAGGGAACACACTCTCCACACTTATACTGTTCACGTTGTAACATGTCCCGTGTATATTAAACCATCAGGGCAACACACTCTCCTCACTTATACTGTTCACCTGGTGACATGTCCCGTCAGAATTAAACCATCAGGGGAAGACACTCTCCACCCTTTTCTGCTCACCTGGTAACATGTCCCGTGTGTATTAAACCATCAGGGGAAAGCCCTCTCCTCACTTATGCTGTTCACCTGGCAATAAGTCCCGCGTATTTTAAACCATCAGGGGAACACACTCTCCTCACTTATACAGTTCACCTGGCAACATGTCCCGTGTATATTAAACCATCAGGGGAACACACTCTCTTCACATATACTGTTCATCTGGTAATATGTCCCGTGTATATTAAACCATCAGGGGAACACACTCTCCTCACTTATACTGTTCACCTGGCAACATGTCCCGTGTATATTAAACCATGAGGGGAACACACTCTCCTCACTTATACTGTTCACCTGGTCACATGTCTCGTGTATTTTTAACAATCAGGGGAACACACTCTCCTCACCTATACTGTTCACCTGTTTACATGTCCCGTGTATATTAAACCATCAGTGGAACACACTCTCCTCACTTATACTCGTCACCTGGTAACATTTCCCTTGTGTATTATACCATCAGGGAAACACACTCTCCTGACTTCTACTCTTCACCTGGTGACACGTCCCGTGCGTGTTAAACCATCAGGGGAACACACTCTCCTCACTTATACTGCTCACCTGGTAACATTTCCCGTGAGTATTAAACAATCAGGGGAACACACTCTCCTCACTTATACTGTTCACGTTGTAACATGTCCCGTGTATATTAAACCATCAGGGCAACACACTCTCCTCACTTATACTGTTCACCTGGTGACATGTCCCGTCAGTATTAAACCATCAGGGGAAGACACTCTCCTCCCTTTTCTGTTCACCTGGTAACATGTCCCGTGTGTATTAAACCATCAGGGCAACACACTCTCCTCACTTATACTGTTCACCTGGTGACATGTCCCGTCATTATTAAACCATCAGGGGAAGACACTCTCCTCCCTTTTCTGTTCACCTGGTAACATGTCCCATGTATATTAAACCATCAGGGGAAAGCCCTCTCCTCACTTATGCTGTTCACCTTGTAATAAGTCCCGTGTATTTTAAACCATCAGGGGAACACAATCTCCTCACTTATACTGTTCACCTGGCAACATGTCCCGTGTATATTAAACCATGAGAGGAACACACTTTCCTCACTTATACTGTTCACCTGGTAACATGTCCCGTGCATATTTAACAATCAGGGGAACACACTCTCCTCACTTATACTGTTCACCTCCTAACATGTCCCGTGTATATTAAACAATGAGGGGAAAACACTCTCCTCACTTATACTCGTCACCTTGTAATATGTCCCACGTATATTAAGCAATCAGGGGAACAGGCTCTCTTCACTTATACTGTTCACCTCGTAACATATCCCATGTATATTAAACCATCAGGGGAAAGCCTTCTCCTCACTTATGCTGTTCAGCTGGTAACATGTCCCGTGTATATTATACCAACAGGGGAACACACTCTCTTCACATATACTGTTCACCTGGTAACATGTCCCGTGTATATTATACCATCAGGGGCACACACTCTCAGCACATATGCTGTTCACCTGGTAACATGTCCCGTGTATATTTGACCATCAGGGGAACATATTCTCCTCACTTCTACTCTTCACCTGGTGACACGTCTCGTGCGTGTTAAACCATCAGGGGAACACACTCTCCTCACATATACTGTTCACCTGCTAACATGTCCTGTGTATATTAAACCTTCAGGGGAACACACTCTCCTCACTTATACTGTTCACCTGGTAACATGTCCCGTGTATATTAAACCATCAGGGGAATACATTCTCCGCACTTATACTGTTCACCTGCTAACATGTCTCGTGAATATTAAACAATCAGGGGAACTCACTCTCCTCACTTACACTGTTCACCTGGTAACATGTCCCGGGTGTATTAAACCATCAGGGGAACACACTCTCCTCACTTCTACTGTTCACCTGGTAACATGTCCCGTGTATATTAAACCATGAGGGGAACACATTCTCCTCACCTATGCTGTTCACCTGCTAACATGTCCCGTGTATATTGAACCATCAGGGGAACACACTCTCCTCACTTATACTCGTCACCTGGTAACATGTCCCACGTATATTAAGCAATCAGGGGAACACGCTCTCTTCACTTATACTGTTCACCTGGTAACATGTCCCATGTATATTAAACCATCAGGGCAACACACTCTCTTCACATATACTGTTCACCTGGTAACATGTCCCGTGTATATTAGACCATCAGGGGAACACAATCTCCTCACTTCTACTCTTCACTTGGTAACATGTCCCGTGTATATTAAACCATCAGGGGAATACAATCTCCTCACTTATACTTTTCACCTGGTAACATGTCCCGTGTATATTAAACCATCAGGGGAATACATTCTCCTCACTTATACTGTTCACCTGCTAACATGTCCCTTGTATATTGAAACATCAGGGGAATACAGTATTCTCACTTATACTGTTCACCTGGTAACATGTCCCTTGCATATTAAACCATCAGGGGAACACATTCTCCTCACTTATACTGTTCACCTGGTAACATGTCCCGTTTATATTAAACCATCAGGGGAAAGCCCTCTCCTCAATTATACTGTTCAGCTGGTAACATGTCCCGTGTATATTATACCATCAGGGGAACACACTGTCCTCACTTATACTCTTCACCTGGCAACATGTCCCGTGTGTATTAAACAATCAGGGGAACACACTGTCTTCACTTATACTGTTCACGTTGTAACATGTCCCGTGTATATTAAACCATCAGGGGAACACACTCTCCTCACTTATACTGTTCACCTGGTAACATGTCCCGTGTATATTAAACCATCAGGGGAATGCATTCTCCTCACTTATACTGTTCACCTGGTAACATGTCCCGTGTATATTGAACCATCAGGGGAATACAATATCCTCACTTACACTGTTGATCTGGTAACATGTCCCGTGTATATCAAACCATCAGGGGAACACATTCTCCTCACTTATACTGTTCACCTGGTAACATGTCCCTTGTATATAAAAACATCAGGGGAAAGCCCTCTCCTGACTTATACTGTTCAGCTGGTGACATGTCCCGTGTATATTAAACCATGAGGGGAACACACTTTCCTCACTTATACAGTTCACCTGGTAACATGTCCCATGTATTTTTAACAATCAGGGGAACACACTCTCCTCACTTGTACTGTTCTCCTGTTTACATGTCCCGTGTATATTAAACCATCAGTGGAACACACTCTCCTCATTTATACTCGTCACCTGGTAACATGTTCCGTGTGTATTAAACAATCAGGGGAACACATTTTCCTCACTTATACTGTTCACCTGGTAACATGTCCCATGTATATTAAACCATCAGGGGAACACACACTCTTCACATATACTGTTCACCTGGTAACATGTCCCGTGTGTATTAAACAATCAGGGGAACACATTCTCCTCACATCTACTCTTCACCTGGTGACACGTCCCGTGCGTGTTAAACCATCAGGGGAACACACTCTCCTCACTTATACAGCTCACCTGGTAACATCTCCCGTGAGTATTAAACAATCAGGGGAACACACTTTCCTCACTTATACTGTTCACCTGGTAACATGTCCCGTGTATATTAAACCATCTGGGGAACACACTCTCCTCACTTATACTGTTCACCTGGTAACATGTCCCGTTTATATTTAACAATCAGGGGAACACACTCTCCTCACTTATACTGTTTACCTGGTAACATGTCCCGTGTATATTAAACCATCAAGGGAACACATTTTCCTCACTGATACTGTTCGCCTGCTAACATGTCCCGTGTATATTAAACCATCTGGGGAACACACTCTCCTCACTTATTCTGTTCACCTGGTAACATGTCCCATGTATACGAAACCATCATGGGAAAGCCTTCTCCTCACTTATGCTGTTCAGCTGGTAACATGTCCCGTGTATATTATACCATCAGGGGAACACACTCTCTTCACATATACTGTTCACCTGGTAACATGTCCCGTGTATATTAGGCCATCAGGGGAACACACTCTCCTCACTTATACTATTCACCTGGTAACATGTCCTGTGTATATTAAACAATCAAGGGAACACACCCTCTGACTTATACTTTTCACCTGGTAACATGTCCTGTGTATATTGAACCATCAGGGGAACACACTCTCCTCACTTATACTGTTCACCTGTTAACATGTCCCATGTATATTAAACCATCAGGGGAACACACTCTCTTCACATGTACTGTTCACCTGGTAACATTTCCCGTGTGTATTAAACAATCAGGGAAACACACTCTCCTGACTTCTACTCTTCACCTGGTGACACGTCCCGTGCGTGTTAAACCATCAGGGGAACACACATCTCCTCACTTATACTGCTCACCTGGTAACATTTCCCGTGAGTATTAAACAATCAGGGGAACACACTCTCCTCACTTATACTGTTCACGTTGTAACATGTCCCGTGTATATTAAACCATCAGGGCAACACACTCTCCTCACTTATACTGTTCACCTGGTGACATGTCCCGTCAGTATTAAACCATCAGGGGAAGACACTCTCCACCCTTTTCTGTTCACCTGGTAACATGTCCCATGTATATTAAACCATCAGGGGAAAGCCCTCTCCTCACTTATGCTGTTCACCTGGTAATAAGTCCCGTGTATTTTAAACCATCAGAGGAACACACTCTCCTCACTTATACTGTTCACCTGGCAACAAGTCCCGTGTATATTAAACCATGAGAGGAACACACTTTCCTCACTTATACTGTTCACCTGGTAACATGTCCTTTATGTATTAAACAATCAGGGGAACACACTCTCCTCACTTATACTGTTCACCTGGTAACATGTCCCGTGTATATTAAACCATCTGGGGTACACACTCTCCTCACTTATACTGTTCACCTGGTAACATGTCCCGTGTATATTAAACCATCTGGGGAACACACTCTCCTCACTTATACTGTTCACCTGGTAACATGTCCCGTTTATATTTAACAATCAGGGGAACACACTCTCCTCACTTATACTGTTCACCTGGTAACATGTCCCGTTTATATTTAACAATCAGGGGAACACACTCTCCTCACTTATACTGTTTACCTGCTAACATGTCCCGTGTATATTAAACAATGAGGGGAAAACACTCTCCTCACTTATACTCGTCACCTTGTAACATGTCCCGTGTGTATTAAACCATCAGGGGAAAGCCTTCTCCTCACTTATGCTGTTCAGCTGGTAACATGTCCCGTGTATATTATACCATCAGGGGAACACACTCTCTTCACATACACTGTTCACCTGGTAACATGTCCCGTGTATATTAGACCATCAGGGGAACACACTCTCCTCACTTATACTGTTCACCTGGTAACATGTCCTGTGTATATTAAACAATCAGGGGAACACAATCTCCTGACTTATACTTTTCACCTGGTAACATGTCCTGTGTATTTTGAACCATCAGGGGAAGACACTCTCCTCACTTATACTGTTCACCTGGTAACATGTCCCATGTATATTAAACCATCAGGGGAACACACTCTCCTCACTTATACTGTTCACCTGGTAACATGTCCCATGTATATTAAACCATCAGGGGAACACACTCTCTTCACATATACTGTTCACCTGCTGACACGTCCCGTGCGTGTTAAACCATCCGGGGAACACACTCTCCTCACTTATACTGCTCACCTGGTGACATGTCCCGTCAGCATTAAACCATCAGGGGAAGACACTCTCCTCCCTTTTCTGTTCACCTGGTAACATGTCCCGTGTGTATTGAAGCATCAGGGGAACTCACTGTCCTCACTTATACTGTTCACCTGGTAACATGTCCCGTGTCTATTAAACCATCAGGGGAAAGCCCTCTCCTCACTTATGCTGTTCACCTGGTAATAAGTCCCGTGTACTTTAAACCATCAGGGGAACACACTCTCCTCACTTATACTGTTCACCTGGCAACATGTCCCGTGTATATTAAACCATGAGAGGAACACGCTCTCTTCACTTATACTGTTCACCTGGTAACATGTCCCATGTATATTAAACCATCAGGGGAACACACTCTCTTCACATATACTGTTCACCTGGTAACATGTCCCGTGTGTATTAAACAATCAGGGGAACTCATTCTCCTCACTTCTACTCTTCACCTGGTGACACGTCCCGTGCGTGTCAAACCATCAGGGGAACACACTCTCCTCCCTTATACTGTTCACCTGGTAACATGTCCTGTGTATATTAAACCATCAGGGGAATACATACTCCTCAATTATACTGTTCACCTGCTAACATGTCCCGTGTATATTGAACCATCAGGGGAATACAGTATCCTCACTTATACTGTTCACCTGGTAACATGTCCCGTGTGTATCAAACCATCAGGGGAACACATTCTCCTCACTTATACTGTTCACCTGGTAACATGTCCCTTGTATATTAAACCATCAGGGGAAAGCCCTCTTCTCACTTATACTGTTCACCTGGTAACATGTCCTTTATGTATTAAACAATCAGGGGAACACACTCTCCTCACTTATACTGTTCACCTGGTATCATGTCCCGTGTATATTAAACCATCAGGGGAACACTCTCTCCTCACTTATGCTGTTCACCTGGGGAAATGTCCCGTCAGTATTAAACCATCAGGGGAACACACTCTCCTCACTTATACTGTTCACCTGGGGAAATGTCCCGTCAGTATTAAACCATCAGGGGAAAGCCCTCTCCTCACTTATTCTGTTCACCTGGTAATAAGTCCCGTGTATATTAATCCATCAGGGGATCACACTCTCCTCACTTATACTGTTCACCTGGCAACATGTCCCGTGTATATTAAACCATGAGGGGAACTCACTTTCCTCACTTATACAGCTCACCTGGTAACATGTCCCGTGTATTTTTAACAATCAGGGGAACACACTCTCCTCACTTATACTGTCCATCTGTTTACATGTCCCGTGTATATTAAACCATCAGTGGAACACACTCTCCTCACTTATACTCGTCACCTGGTAACATGTCCCGTGTGTATTAGCAATCAGGGGAACACATTCTCCTCACTTATACTGTTCACCTGGTAACATGTCCCGTGTGTATTAAACAATCAGGGGAACACACTCTCCTCACTTATACTGTTCATCTGTTTACATGTCCCGTCTATATTAAACCATCAGTGGAACACACTCTCCTCACTTATACTCGTCACCTGGTAACATGTCCCGTGTGTATTAAACAATCAGGGGAACACATTATCCTCACTTATACTGTTCACCTGGTAACATGTCCCGTGCATATTAAACAATCAGGGGAACACACTCTCCTCACTTCTACTCTTCACCTGGTGACGCGTCCAGTGCGTGTTAAACCATCAGGGGAACACACTGCCCTCACTTATACTGTTCACCTGGTAACATGTCCCGTGTATATTAAACCATCTATGGAACACACTCTCCTCACTTATACAGTGCACCTGGTAACATGTCCCGTTTATATTTAACAATCAGGGGAACACACTCTCCTCACTTATACTTTTTACCTGGTAACATGTCCCGTGTATATTAAACCATCAGGGGAACACATTCTCCTCACTGATACTGTTCGCCTGCTAACATGTCCCGTGTAAATTAAACAATGAGGGGAAAACACTCTCCTCACTTATACTCGTCACCTTGTAACATGTCCCACGTATATTAAGCAATCAGGGGACCAGGCTCTCTTCACTTATTCTGTTCACCTGGTAACATGTCCCATGTATACTAAACCATCAGGGGAAAGCCTTCTCCTCACTTATGCTGTTCAGCTGGTAACATGTCCCTTGTATATTATACCATCAGGGGAACACACTCTCTTCACATACACTTTTCACCTGGTAACATGTCCCGTGTATATTAGACCATCAGGGGAACACACTCTCCTCACTTATAATATTCACCTGGTAACATGTCCTGTGAAAATTAAACAATCAGGGGAACACACCCTCCTGACTTATACTTTTCACCTGGTAACATGTCCTGTGTATATTGAACCATCAGGGGAACACACTCTCCTCACTTATACTGTTCACCTGGTAACATGTCCCATTTATATTAAACCATCAGGGGAACACACTCTCTTCACATATACTGTTCACCTGGTAACATTTCCCGTGTGTATTAAACAATCAGGGAAACACACTCTCCTGACTTCTACTCTTCACCTGGTGACACCTCCCGTGCGTGTTAAACCATCAGGGGAACACACTCTGCTCACTTATACTGCTCACCTGGTAACATTTCCCGTGAGTATTAAACAATCACGCGAACACACTCTCTTCACTTATACTGTTCACGTTGTAACATGTCCCGTGTATATTAAACCATCAGGGCAACACACTCTCCTCACTTATACTGTTCACCTGGTGACATGTCCCGTCAGTATTAAACCATCAGGGGAAGACACTCTCCTCCCTTTTCTGTTCACCTGGTAACATGTCCCGTGTGTATTAAACCATCAGGGCAACACACTCTCCTCACTTATACTGTTCACCTGGTGACATGTCCCGTCAGTATTAAACCATCAGGGGAGGACACTCTCCTCCCTTTTCTGTTCACCTGGTAACATGTCCCATGTATATTAAACCATCAGGGGAAAGCCCTCTCCTCACTTATGCTGTTCACCTGGTAATAAGTCCCGTTTATTTTAAACCATCAGGGGAACACACTCTCCTCACTTATGCTGTTCACCTGGCAACATGTCCCGTGTATATTAAACCATGAGAGGAACACACTTTCCTCACTTATACTGTTCACCTGGTAACATGTCCCATGTATATTTAACAATCAGGGGAACACACTCTCCTCACATATACTGTTCACCTGCCAACTTGTCCCGTGTATATTAAACAATGAGGGGAAAACACTCTCCTCACTTATACTCGTCACCTTGTAATATGTCCCACGTATATTAAGCAATCAGGGGAACAGGCTCTCTTCACTTATACTGTTCACCTGGTAACATGTCCCATGCATATTAAACCATCAGCGGAAGGCCTTCTCCTCACTTATGCAGTTCAGCTGGCAACATGTCCCGTGTATATTATAACATCAGGGGAACACACTCTCTTCACATATACTGTTCACCTGGTAACATGTCCCGTGTATTTTAGACCATCAGGGGAACACACTCTCCTCACTTATACTATTCACCTGGTAACATGTCCTGTGTATATTAAACAATCAAGGGAACACACCCTCTGTCGTATACTTTTCACCTGGTAACATGTCCTGTGTATATTGAACCATCAGGGGAACACACTCTCCTCACTTATACTGCTCACCTGGTAACATGTCCCGTGTATATTAAACCATCAGGGGAATACATTCTCCTCACATATACTGTTCACCTGCTAACATGTCCCGTGTATATTAAAACATCAGGGGAACACACTCTCCTCACTTATACTGTTCACCTGGTAACATGTCCCGTGTATATTAAACCATCAGGGGAATACATTCTCCTCACTTATACTGTTCACCTGGTAACATGTCTCGTGAATATTAAACAATCAGGGGAACTCACTCTCCTCACTTACACTGTTTACAAGGTAACATGTCCCGGGTGTATTAAACCATCAGGGGAACACACTCTCCTCACTTATACTGTTCACCTGGTAACATGTCCCGTGTATATTAAACCATGAGGGGAACACATTCTCCTCACCTATGCTGTTCACCTGCTAACATGTCCCGTGTATATTGAACCATCAGGGGAACACACTCTCCTCACTTATACTGTTCACCTGGTAACATGTCCCATGTATATTTAACAATCAGGGGAACACACTCTCCTCACTTACACAGTTCACCTGGTAACATGTCCCATGTATATTAAACCATCAGGGCAACACACTCTCCTCACTTATACTCGTCACCTGGTAACATGTCCCACGTATATTAAGCAATCAGGGGAACACACTCTCTTCACATATACTGTTCACCTGGTAACATGCCCCGTGTATATTAGACCATCAGGGGAACACAATCTCCTCACTTCTACTCTTCACCTGGTAACATGTCCCGTGTATATTAAACCATCAGGGGAATACATTCTCCTCACTTATACTGTTCACCTGCTAACATGTCCCGTGTATATTGAACCATCAGGGGAATACAGTATCCTCACTTATACTGTTCACCTGCTAACATGTCCCGTGTATATTGAACCATCAGGGGAATACAGTATCCTCACTTATACTGTTCACCTGCTAACATGTCCCGTGTATATTGAACCATCAGGGGAATACAGTATCCTCACTTATAATGTTCACCTGGTAACATGTCCCGTGTATATTAAACCATCAGGGGAATACATTCTCCTCACTTTTACTATTCACCTGCTAACATGTCCCGTGTATATTGAACCATCAGGGGAATACAGTATCCTCACTTATACTGTTCACCTGCTAACATGTCCCGTGTATATTAAACCATCAGGAGAACACACTCTCCTCACTTATACTGTTCACCTGGTGACATGTCCCGTCAGTATTAAACCATCAGGGGAGGACACTCTCCTCCCTTTTCTGTTCACCTGGTAACATGTCCCATGCATATTAAACCATCATGGGAAAGCCCTCTCCTCGCTTGTGCTGTTCACCTGGTAATAAGTCCCGTTTATTTTAAACCATCAGGGGAACACACTCTCCTCACTTATACTGTTCACCTGGCAACATGTCCCGTGTATCTTAAACCATGAGAGGAACACACTTTCCTCACTTATACTGTTCACCTGGTAACATGTCCCGTGTATATTTAACAATCAGGGGAACACACTCTCCTCACTTATACTGTTCACCTGCTAACATGTCCCGTGTATATTAAACAATGAGGGGAAAACACTCTCCTCACTTATACTCGTCACCTTGTAATATGTCCCACGTATATTAAGCAATCAGGGGAACACGCTCTCCTCACTTATACTGTTCACCTGGTAACATGTCCCATGTATATTAAACCATCAGCGGAAAGGCTTCTCCTCACTTATGCTGTTCAGCTGGTAACATGTCCCGTGTATATTAGACCATCAGGGGAACACACTCTCTTCACATATACTGTTCACCTGGTAACATGTCCCGTGTATTTTAGACCATCGGGGGAACACATTCTCCTCACTTCTACTCTTCACCTGGTGACACGTCCCGTGCGTGTTAAACCATCCAGGGAATACATTCTCCTCACTTATACTGTTCACCTGCTAACATGTCCTGTGTATATTAAACCATCAGGGGAACACACTCTCCTCACTTATCCTGTTCACCTGGTAACATGTCCCGTGTCTATTAAACCATCAGGGGAATACATTCTCCTCACTTATACTGTTCACCTGCTAACATGTCTCGTGAATATTAAACAATCAGGGGAACTCACTCTCCTCACTTACACTGTTTACCTGGTAACATGTCCCGGGTGTATTAAACCATCAAGGGGAACACACTCTCCTCACTTATACTGTTCACCTGTTAACATGTCCCGTGTATATTAGACCATCAGGGGAATACATTCTCCTCACTTATACTGTTCACCTGCTAACATGTCCCGTGTATATTGAACCATCAGGGGAATACAGTCTCCTCACTTATACTGTTCACCTGGTAACATGTCCCGTGTATATTAAACCATCAGGGGAATACATTCTCCTCACTTATACTGTTCACCTGCTAACATGTCCCGTGTATATTGAACCATCAGGGGAATACATTCTCCTCACTTACACTGTTTACCTGGTAACATGTCCCGGGTGTATTAAACCATCAGGGGAACACGATCTCTTCACTTATACTGTTCACCTGGTAACATGTCCCGTGTATATTGAACCATCAGGGGAACACACTCGCCTCACTTATACTCGTCACCTGGTAACATGTCCCACGTATATTAAGCAATCAGGGGAACACACTCTCCTCACTTACACTGTTCACCTGGTAACATGTCCCATGTATATTAAACCATCAGGGCAACACACTCTCTTCACATATACTGTTCACCTGGTAACATGTCCCGTGTATATTAGACCATCAGGGGAACACAATCTCCTCACTTCTACTCTTCACCTGGTAACATGTCCCGTGTATATTAAACCATCAGGGGAATACATTCTCCTCACTTATACTGTTCACCTGCTAACATGTCCCGTGTATATTGAACCATCAGGGGAATACAGTATCCTCACTCATACTGTTCACCTGGTAACATGTCCCTTGTATATTAAACCATCAGGGGAACACATTCTCCTCACTTATAATGCTCACCTGGTAACATGTCCCATGTATATTGAACCATCAGGGGAATACATTCTCCTCACTTATACTGTTCACCTGCTAACATGTCCCGTGTATATTGAACCATCAGTGGAATACATTCTCCTCACTTATACTGTTCACCTGCTAACATGTCCCGTGTATATTAAACCATCAGTGGAACACACTCTCCTCACTTATACTGTTCACCTGGTAACATGTCCCGTGTATATTAAACCATCAGGGGAATACATTCTCCTCACTTATACTGTTCACCTGCTAACATGTCCCGTGTATATTGAACCATCAGGGGAACACACTCTCCTCACTTATACTGTTCACCTGGTAACATGTCCCGTGTATATTAAACCATCTGGGGAACACACTCTCCTCACTTATACTGTTCACCTGGTAACATGTCCCGGGTATATTAAACCATCTGGGGAACACACTCTCCTCACTTATACTGTTCACCTGGTAACATGTCCCGTGTATATTAAACCATCTGGGGAACACACTCTCCTCACTTATACTGTTCACCTGGTAACATGTCCCGTGTATATTAAACCATCTGGGGAACACACTCTCCTCACTTATACTGTTCACCTGGTAACATGTCCCGTGTGTATTAAACAATCTGGGGAACACACTCTCTTCACTTATACTGTTCACCTGGTAACATGTCCCGTGTATATTAAACCATCAGGGGAAAGCCCTCTCCTCAATTATACTGTTCAGCTGGTAACATGTCCCGTGTATATTATACCATCAGGGGAACACACTGTCCTCACTTATACAGTTCACCTGGTAACATGTCCAGTGTATATTAAACCATCAGGGGAAAGCACTCTCCTCAATTATACCTTTCAGCTGGTAACATGTCCCGTGTATATTATACCATCAGGGGAACACACTCTCCTCACTTATACTGTTCACCTGGTATCATGTCCTGTGTATATTAAACCATCAGGGGAACACACTCTCCTCACTTATACTGTTCACCTGGTAACATGTCCTGTGCGTTTTAAACCATCAGGGGAACACTCTCTCCTCACTTATACTGTTCACCTGTTGACATGTCGTGTGTTTTAAACCATCAGCGGAACATACTCTCCTCAATTATACTGTTCACCTGGTGACATGTCCCGTCAGTATTAAACCATCAGCGGAACACACTCTCCTCACTTATACTGTTCACGTGAGGAAATGTCCCGTCAGTATTAAACCATAAGGGGAACACAATCTGCTCACTTATACTGTTCACCTGTTGACATGTCGTGTGTTTTAAACCATCAGCGGAACACACTCTCCTCAATTATACGGTTCACCTGTTGACATGTCCCGTTTATATTAAACCATCAGGGGAACACTCTCTCCTCACTTATACTGTTCACGTGGGGAAATGTCCCGTCAGTATTAAACCATAAGGGGAACACAATCAGCTCACTTATACTGTTCACCTGGTGACATGTCCCGTGTGTATTAAACCATCAGGGGAACTCACTGCCCTCACTTATACTGTTCACTGGTAACATGTCCCGTGTATATTTAACAATCAGGGGAAAGCCCTCTCCTCACTTAAACTGTTCACCTGGTATTAAGTCCCGTGTCTATTAAACCATCAGGGGAACACACTCTCCTCACTTATACTGTTCACCTGGTAACATGTCCCGTGTATATTAAACCATCAGGGGAAAGCCCTCTCCTCACTTATACTGTTCAGCTGGTAACATGTCCCGTGTATATTATAACATCAGGGGAACACACTCTCCTCACTTATACTGTTCACCTGGTAACATGTCCCGTGTATATTAAACCATCAGGGGAAAGCCCTCTCCTCACTTATACTGTTCACCTGGTAACATGTCCCGTGTATATTAAACAATCAGGGGAACACACTCTCCTCCCTTAAACTGTTCACCTGGTAACATGTCCCGTGTATATTAAACCATCAGGGGAACACATTCTCCTCACTTATACTGTTCAGCTGGTAACATGTCCCGTGTATATTATACCATCAGGGGAACACACTCTCCTCACTTATACTCGTCACCTGGTAACATGTCCCACGTATATTAAGCAATCAGGGGAACACGCTCTCTTCACTTATACTGTTCACCTGGTAACATGTCCCGGGTATATTAAACCATCAGGGGAACACACTGTCCTCACTTATACTGTTCACCTGGTAACATGTCCCGTGTATATTAAAACATCAAGGGAAAGCACTCTCCTCACTTATACTGTTCACCTGGTAACATGTCCCGTGTTTATTAAAACATCAGGGGAACTCACTCTCCTCACTTATACTGTTCACCTGGTAACATGTCCTGTGCGTGTTAAAACATCAAGGGAAAGCACTCTCCTCACTTATACTGTTCACCTGGTAACATGTCCCGTGTTTATTAAACCATCAGGGGAACTCACTCTCCTCACATTTACTGTTCACCTGGGATCATGTCCCGGGTGTATTAAAGCATCAGGGGAACACACTCTCCTCACTTATACTGTTGACCTGGTAACATGTCCCATGTATATTAAACAATGAGGGGAACACATTCTCCTCACCTATGCTGTTCACCTGCTAACATGTCCCGTGTATATTGAACCATCAGGGGAACACACTCTCCTCACTTATACTCGTCACCTGGTAATATGTCCCACGTATATTAAACAATCAGGGGAACACGCTCTCTTCACTTATACTGTTCAACTGGTAACATGTCCCATGTATATTAAACAATCAGGGGAACACACTCTCCTCACTTATACTGTTCACCTGGTAACATGTCCCGTGTATATTAAACCATCCGGGGAACACACTCTCCTCACTTATACTCGTCACCTGGTAACATGTCCCACGTATATTAAACAATCAGGGGAACACGCTCTCTTCACTTATACTGTTCAACTGGTAACATGTCCCATGTATATTAAACAATCAGGGGAACACACTCTCCTCACTTATCCTGTTCACCTGGTAACATGTCCCGTGTATATTAAACCATCAGGGGAACACACTCTCCTCACTTATACTGTTCACCTGGTAACATGTCCCGTGTATATTAAACCATCAGGGGAACACACTCTCCTCACTTATACTCGTCACCTGGTAACATGTCCTACGTATATTAAACAATCAGGGGAACACGCTCTCTTCACTTATACTGTTCACCTGGTAACATGTCCCGTGTATATTAAACCATCTGGGGAAAACACTCTCCTCACTTATACTGTTCACCTGGTAACATGTCCCGTGTATATTAAACCATCTGGGGAACACACTCTCCTCACTTATACTGTTCACCTGGTAACATGTCCCGTGTATGTTAAATCATCAGGGGAACACACTCTCCTCACCTATACTGTTCACCTGGTAACATGTCCCGTGTATATTAAACCATCAGGGGAACACATTCTCCTCACTGATACTGTTCACCTGCTAACATGTCCCGTGTATATTAAGCAATGAGGGGAACACACTCTCCTGACTTATACTCGTCACCTGTTAACATGTCCCACGTATATTAAGCAATCAGGGGAACACGCTATCTTCACTTATACTGTTCACCTGGTAACATGTCCCATGTATATTAAACCATCAGGGGAACACACTCTCTTCACATATATTGTTCACCTGGTAACATGTCCCGTTTATATTAGACCATCAGGGGAACACACTCTCCTCACTTCTACTCTTCACCTGGTGACACGTCCCGTGCGTGTTAAACCATCAGGGGAACACACTCTCCTCACTTATACTGTTCACCTGGTAACATGTCCCATGTATATTATACCATCAGCAGAACACACTCTCCTCACTTATACTGTTCACCTGGTAACATGTCCCGTGTATATTTAACAATCAGGGGAACACACTCTCCTCACTTATACTGTTCACCTGGTAACATGTCCCGTGTATATTAAACCATCAGGGGAACACATTCTCCTCACTGATACTGTTCACCTGCTAACATGTCCTGTGCATATTAAACAATGAGGGGAACACACTCTCCTCACTTATACTCGTCACCTGGTAACATGTCCCACGTATATTAAGCAATCAGGGGAACACGCTCTCTTCACTTATACTGTTCACCTGGTAACATGTCCCATGTATATTAAACCATCAGGGGAACACACTCTCTTCACATATACTGTTCACCTGGTAACATGTCCCGTGTATGTTAGACCATCAGGGGAACACACTCTCCGCACTTATACTTTTCACCTGGTAACATGTCCCATGTATATTAAACCATCAGGGGAACACACTCTCTTCACAGACACTGTTCACGTTGTAACATGTCCCGTGTATATTAAACAATGAGGGGAACACACTCTCCTCACTTATACTCGTCACCTGGTAACATGTCCCGTGTATATTACACCATCAGGGGAACACACTCTCCTCACTTCTACTCTTCACCTGGTGACACGTCCCGTGCGTGTTAAACCATCAAGGGAACACACTCTCCTCACTTATACTGCCCACCTGCTAACATGTCCCGTGTATATTAAACCATCAGGGGAACACATTCTCCTCACTTATACTGTTCACCTGGTAACATGTCCTGTGTATATTAAACCATCAGGGGAACACACTCTCCTCACTTATACTGTTCACCTGGTAACATGTCCGGTGTATATTAAACCATCAGGGGAATACATTCTCCTCACTTATACTGTTCACCTGCTAACATGTCCCGTGTATATAATACCATCAGGGGAACACACTCTCCTCACTTATACTGTTCACCTGGTAACATGTCCCGTGTATATTAAACCATCAGGGGAAAGCCCTCTCCTCACTTATACTGTTCAGCTGGTAACATGTCCCGTGTATATTATAACATCAGGGGAACACACTCTCCTCACTTATACTGTTAACCTGGTAACATGTCCCGTGTATATTAAACCATCAGGGGAAAGCCCTCTCCTCACTTATACTGTTCACCTGGTAACATGTCCCGTGCATATTAAACAATCAGGGGAACACACTCTCCTCCCTTAAACTGTTCACCTGGTAACATGTCCCGTGTATATTAAACCATCAGGGGAACACATTCTCCTCACTTATACTGTTCAGCTGGTAACATGTCCCGTGTATATTGAACCATCAGGGGAACACACTCTCCTCACTTATACTGTTCACCTGGTAACATGTCCCGTGTATATTAAACCATCTGGGGAACACACTCTCCTCACTTATACTGTTCACCTGGTAACATGTCCCGGGTATATTAAACCATCTGGGGAACACACTCTCCTCACTTATACTGTTCACCTGGTAACATGTCCCGTGTATATTAAACCATCAGGGGAACACATTCTCCTCACTTATAATGCTCACCTGGTAACATGTCCCATGTATATTGAACCATCAGGGGAATACATTCTCCTCACTTATACTGTTCACCTGCTAACATGTCCCGTGTATATTGAACCATCAGTGGAATACATTCTCCTCACTTATACTGTTCACCTGCTAACATGTCCCGTGTATATTAAACCATCAGTGGAACACACTCTCCTCACTTATACTGTTCACCTGGTAACATGTCCCGTGTATATTAAACCATCAGGGGAATACATTCTCCTCACTTATACTGTTCACCTGCTAACATGTCCCGTGTATATTGAACCATCAGGGGAACACACTCTCCTCACTTATACTGTTCACCTGGTAACATGTCCCGTGTATATTAAACCATCTGGGGAACACACTCTCCTCACTTATACTGTTCACCTGGTAACATGTCCCGGGTATATTAAACCATCTGGGGAACACACTCTCCTCACTTATACTGTTCACCTGGTAACATGTCCCGTGTATATTAAACCATCTGGGGAACACACTCTCCTCACTTATACTGTTCACCTGGTAACATGTCCCGTGTATATTAAACCATCTGGGGAACACACTCTCCTCACTTATACTGTTCACCTGGTAACATGTCCCGTGTGTATTAAACAATCTGGGGAACACACTCTCTTCACTTATACTGTTCACCTGGTAACATGTCCCGTGTATATTAAACCATCAGGGGAAAGCCCTCTCCTCAATTATACTGTTCAGCTGGTAACATGTCCCGTGTATATTATACCATCAGGGGAACACACTGTCCTCACTTATACAGTTCACCTGGTAACATGTCCAGTGTATATTAAACCATCAGGGGAAAGCACTCTCCTCAATTATACCTTTCAGCTGGTAACATGTCCCGTGTATATTATACCATCAGGGGAACACACTCTCCTCACTTATACTGTTCACCTGGTATCATGTCCTGTGTATATTAAACCATCAGGGGAACACACTCTCCTCACTTATACTGTTCACCTGGTAACATGTCCTGTGCGTTTTAAACCATCAGGGGAACACTCTCTCCTCACTTATACTGTTCACCTGTTGACATGTCGTGTGTTTTAAACCATCAGCGGAACATACTCTCCTCAATTATACTGTTCACCTGGTGACATGTCCCGTCAGTATTAAACCATCAGCGGAACACACTCTCCTCACTTATACTGTTCACGTGAGGAAATGTCCCGTCAGTATTAAACCATAAGGGGAACACAATCTGCTCACTTATACTGTTCACCTGTTGACATGTCGTGTGTTTTAAACCATCAGCGGAACACACTCTCCTCAATTATACGGTTCACCTGTTGACATGTCCCGTTTATATTAAACCATCAGGGGAACACTCTCTCCTCACTTATACTGTTCACGTGGGGAAATGTCCCGTCAGTATTAAACCATAAGGGGAACACAATCAGCTCACTTATACTGTTCACCTGGTGACATGTCCCGTGTGTATTAAACCATCAGGGGAACTCACTGCCCTCACTTATACTGTTCACTGGTAACATGTCCCGTGTATATTTAACAATCAGGGGAAAGCCCTCTCCTCACTTAAACTGTTCACCTGGTATTAAGTCCCGTGTCTATTAAACCATCAGGGGAACACACTCTCCTCACTTATCCTGTTCACCTGGCAACATGTCCCGTGTCTATTAAACCATCAGGGGAACACACTCTCCTCACTTATACTGTTCACCTGGTAACATGTCCCGTGTATATTTAACAATCAGGGGAACACACTCCCCTCACTTATACTGTTCACCTGTTTACATGTCCCGTGTATATTAAACCATCAGGGGAACACATTCTCCTCACTGATACTGTTCACCTGCTAACATGTCCCGTGTATATTAAACAATGAGGGGAACACATTCTCCTCACTTATACTCGTCACCTGGTAACATGTCCCACGTATATTAAACAATCAGGGGAACACGCTCTCTTCACTTATTCTGTTCACCTGGTAACATGTCCCATGTATATAAAACCATCAGGGGAACACACTCTCTTCACATATACTGTTCAACTGGTAACATGTCCCGTGTGTATTAAACCATCAGGGGAACACACTCTCCTCACTTATACTGCTCACCTGGTAACATCTCCCGTGAGTATTAAAAAATCAGGGGAACACACTCTCCTCACTTATACTGTTCACGTTGTAACATGTCCCGTGTATATTAAACCATCAGGGGAACACACTCTCCTCACTTATACTGTTCACCTGGTAACATGTCCCGTGTATATTAAACCATCAGGGGAACACATTCTGTTCACTTATACTGTTCACCTGCTAACATGTCCCTTGTATATTGAACCATCAGGGGAATACAGTCTCCTCACTTATACTGTTCACCTGTTAACATGTCCCGTGTATATAATACCATCAGGGGAACACTCTCTCCTCACTTATACTGTTCACCTGGTAACATGTCCCGTGTATGTTAAATCATCAGGGGAACACACTCTCCTCACCTATACTGTTCACCTGGTAACATGTCCCGTGTATATTAAACCATCAGGGGAACACATTCTCCTCACTGATACTGTTCACCTGCTAACATGTCCCGTGTATATTAAGCAATGAGGGGAACACACTCTCCTGACTTATACTCGTCACCTGTTAACATGTCCCACGTATATTAAGCAATCAGGGGAACACGCTATCTTCACTTATACTGTTCACCTGGTAACATGTCCCATGTATATTAAACCATCAGGGGAACACACTCTCTTCACATATATTGTTCACCTGGTAACATGTCCCGTTTATATTAGACCATCAGGGGAACACACTCTCCTCACTTCTACTCTTCACCTGGTGACACGTCCCGTGCGTGTTAAACCATCAGGGGAACACACTCTCCTCACTTATACTGTTCACCTGGTAACATGTCCCATGTATATTATACCATCAGCAGAACACACTCTCCTCACTTATACTGTTCACCTGGTAACATGTCCCGTGTATATTTAACAATCAGGGGAACACACTCTCCTCACTTATACTGTTCACCTGGTAACATGTCCCGTGTATATTAAACCATCAGGGGAACACATTCTCCTCACTGATACTGTTCACCTGCTAACATGTCCTGTGCATATTAAACAATGAGGGGAACACACTCTCCTCACTTATACTCGTCACCTGGTAACATGTCCCACGTATATTAAGCAATCAGGGGAACACGCTCTCTTCACTTACACTGTTCACCTGGTAACATGTCCCATGTATATTAAACCATCAGGGGAACACACTCTCTTCACATATACTGTTCACCTGGTAACATGTCCCGTGTATGTTAGACCATCAGGGGAACACACTCTCCGCACTTATACTTTTCACCTGGTAACATGTCCCATGTATATTAAACCATCAGGGGAACACACTCTCTTCACAGACACTGTTCACGTTGTAACATGTCCCGTGTATATTAAACAATGAGGGGAACACACTCTCCTCACTTATACTCGTCACCTGGTAACATGTCCCGTGTATATTACACCATCAGGGGAACACACTCTCCTCACTTCTACTCTTCACCTGGTGACACGTCCCGTGCGTGTTAAACCATCAAGGGAACACACTCTCCTCACTTATACTGCCCACCTGCTAACATGTCCCGTGTATATTAAACCATCAGGGGAACACATTCTCCTCACTTATACTGTTCACCTGGTAACATGTCCTGTGTATATTAAACCATCAGGGGAACACACTCTCCTCACTTATACTGTTCACCTGGTAACATGTCCGGTGTATATTAAACCATCAGGGGAATACATTCTCCTCACTTATACTGTTCACCTGCTAACATGTCCCGTGTATATAATACCATCAGGGGAACACACTCTCCTCACTTATACTGTTCACCTGGTAACATGTCCCGTGTATATTAAACCATCAGGGGAAAGCCCTCTCCTCACTTATACTGTTCAGCTGGTAACATGTCCCGTGTATATTATAACATCAGGGGAACACACTCTCCTCACTTATACTGTTCACCTGGTAACATGTCCCGTGTATATTAAACCATCAGGGGAAAGCCCTCTCCTCACTTATACTGTTCACCTGGTAACATGTCCCGTGTATATTAAACAATCAGGGGAACACACTCTCCTCCCTTAAACTGTTCACCTGGTAACATGTCCCGTGTATATTAAACCATCAGGGGAACACATTCTCCTCACTTATACTGTTCAGCTGGTAACATGTCCCGTGTATATTATACCATCAGGGGAACACACTCTCCTCACTTATACTCGTCACCTGGTAACATGTCCCACGTATATTAAGCAATCAGGGGAACACGCTCTCTTCACTTATACTGTTCACCTGGTAACATGTCCCGGGTATATTAAACCATCAGGGGAACACACTGTCCTCACTTATACTGTTCACCTGGTAACATGTCCCGTGTATATTAAAACATCAAGGGAAAGCACTCTCCTCACTTATACTGTTCACCTGGTAACATGTCCCGTGTTTATTAAAACATCAGGGGAACTCACTCTCCTCACTTATACTGTTCACCTGGTAACATGTCCTGTGCGTGTTAAAACATCAAGGGAAAGCACTCTCCTCACTTATACTGTTCACCTGGTAACATGTCCCGTGTTTATTAAACCATCAGGGGAACTCACTCTCCTCACATTTACTGTTCACCTGGGATCATGTCCCGGGTGTATTAAAGCATCAGGGGAACACACTCTCCTCACTTATACTGTTGACCTGGTAACATGTCCCATGTATATTAAACAATGAGGGGAACACATTCTCCTCACCTATGCTGTTCACCTGCTAACATGTCCCGTGTATATTAAGCAATGAGGGGAACACACTCTCCTGACTTATACTCGTCACCTGTTAACATGTCCCACGTATATTAAGCAATCAGGGGAACACGCTATCTTCACTTATACTGTTCACCTGGTAACATGTCCCATGTATATTAAACCATCAGGGGAACACACTCTCTTCACATATATTGTTCACCTGGTAACATGTCCCGTTTATATTAGACCATCAGGGGAACACACTCTCCTCACTTCTACTCTTCACCTGGTGACACGTCCCGTGCGTGTTAAACCATCAGGGGAACACACTCTCCTCACTTATACTGTTCACCTGGTAACATGTCCCATGTATATTATACCATCAGCAGAACACACTCTCCTCACTTATACTGTTCACCTGGTAACATGTCCCGTGTATATTTAACAATCAGGGGAACACACTCTCCTCACTTATACTGTTCACCTGGTAACATGTCCCGTGTATATTAAACCATCAGGGGAACACATTCTCCTCACTGATACTGTTCACCTGCTAACATGTCCTGTGCATATTAAACAATGAGGGGAACACACTCTCCTCACTTATACTCGTCACCTGGTAACATGTCCCACGTATATTAAGCAATCAGGGGAACACGCTCTCTTCACTTATACTGTTCACCTGGTAACATGTCCCATGTATATTAAACCATCAGGGGAACACACTCTCTTCACATATACTGTTCACCTGGTAACATGTCCCGTGTATGTTAGACCATCAGGGGAACACACTCTCCGCACTTATACTTTTCACCTGGTAACATGTCCCATGTATATTAAACCATCAGGGGAACACACTCTCTTCACAGACACTGTTCACGTTGTAACATGTCCCGTGTATATTAAACAATGAGGGGAACACACTCTCCTCACTTATACTCGTCACCTGGTAACATGTCCCGTGTATATTACACCATCAGGGGAACACACTCTCCTCACTTCTACTCTTCACCTGGTGACACGTCCCGTGCGTGTTAAACCATCAAGGGAACACACTCTCCTCACTTATACTGCCCACCTGCTAACATGTCCCGTGTATATTAAACCATCAGGGGAACACATTCTCCTCACTTATACTGTTCACCTGGTAACATGTCCTGTGTATATTAAACCATCAGGGGAACACACTCTCCTCACTTATACTGTACACCTGGTAACATGTCCGGTGTATATTAAACCATCAGGGGAATACATTCTCCTCACTTATACTGTTCACCTGCTAACATGTCCCGTGTATATAATACCATCAGGGGAACACACTCTCCTCACTTATACTGTTCACCTGGTAACATGTCCCGTGTATATTAAACCATCAGGGGAAAGCCCTCTCCTCACTTATACTGTTCAGCTGGTAACATGTCCCGTGTATATTATAACATCAGGGGAACACACTCTCCTCACTTATACTGTTAACCTGGTAACATGTCCCGTGTATATTAAACCATCAGGGGAAAGCCCTCTCCTCACTTATACTGTTCACCTGGTAACATGTCCCGTGCATATTAAACAATCAGGGGAACACACTCTCCTCCCTTAAACTGTTCACCTGGTAACATGTCCCGTGTATATTAAACCATCAGGGGAACACATTCTTCTCACTTATACTGTTCAGCTGGTAACATGTCCCGTGTATATTATACCATCAGGGGAACACACTCTCCTCACTTATACTCGTCACCTGGTAACATGTCCCACGTATATTAAGCAATCAGGGGAACACGCTCTCTTCACTTATACTGTTCACCTGGTAACATGTCCCGGGTATATTAAACCATCAGGGGAACACACTGTCCTCACTTATACTGTTCACCTGGTAACATGTCCCGTGTATATTAAAACATCAAGGGAAAGCACTCTCCTCACTTATACTGTTCACCTGGTAACATGTCCCGTGTTTATTAAAACATCAGGGGAACTCACTCTCCTCACTTATACTGTTCACCTGGTAACATGTCCTGTGCGTGTTAAAACATCAAGGGAAAGCACTCTCCTCACTTATACTGTTCACCTGGTAACATGTCCCGTGTTTATTAAACCATCAGGGGAACTCACTCTCCTCACATTTACTGTTCACCTGGGATCATGTCCCGGGTGTATTAAAGCATCAGGGGAACACACTCTCCTCACTTATACTGTTGACCTGGTAACATGTCCCATGTATATTAAACAATGAGGGGAACACATTCTCCTCACCTATGCTGTTCACCTGCTAACATGTCCCGTGTATATTGAACCATCAGGGGAACACACTCTCCTCACTTATACTCGTCACCTGGTAATATGTCCCACGTATATTAAACAATCAGGGGAACACGCTCTCTTCACTTATACTGTTCAACTGGTAACATGTCCCATGTATATTAAACAATCAGGGGAACACACTCTCCTCACTTATACTGTTCACCTGGTAACATGTCCCGTGTATATTAAACCATCCGGGGAACACACTCTCCTCACTTATACTCGTCACCTGGTAACATGTCCCACGTATATTAAACAATCAGGGGAACACGCTCTCTTCACTTATACTGTTCAACTGGTAACATGTCCCATGTATATTAAACAATCAGGGGAACACACTCTCCTCACTTATCCTGTTCACCTGGTAACGTGTCCCGTGTATATTAAACCATCAGGGGAACACACTCTCCTCACTTATACTGTTCACCTGGTAACATGTCCCGTGTATATTAAACCATCAGGGGAACACACTCTCCTCACTTATACTCGTCACCTGGTAACATGTCCTACGTATATTAAACAATCAGGGGAACACGCTCTCTTCACTTATACTGTTCACCTGGTAACATGTCCCGTGTATATTAAACCATCTGGGGAAAACACTCTCCTCACTTATACTGTTCACCTGGTAACATGTCCCGTGTATATTAAACCATCTGGGGAACACACTCTCCTCACTTATACTGTTCACCTGGTAACATGTCCCGGGTATATTAAACCATCTGGGGAACACACTCTCCTCACTTATACTGTTCACCTGGTAACATGTCCCGTGTATATTAAACCATCTGGGGAACACACTCTCCTCACTTATACTGTTCACCTGGTAACATGTCCCGTGTATATTAAACCATCTGGGGAACACACTCTCCTCACTTATACTGTTCACCTGGTAACATGTCCCGGGTATATTAAACCATCTGGGGAACACACTCTCCTCACTTATACTGTTCACCTGGTAACATGTCCCGTGTATATTAAACCATCTGGGGAACACACTCTCCTCACTTATACTGTTCACCTGGTAACGTGTCCCGTGTATATTAAACCATCTGGGGAACACACTCTCCTCACTTATACTGTTCACCTGGTAACATGTCCCGTGTGTATTAAACAATCTGGGGAACACACTCTCCTCACTTATACTGTTCACCTGGTAACATGTCCCGTGTATATTAAAGCATCAGGGGAATACATTCTCCTCACTTATACTGTTCACCTGCTAACATGTCCCGTGTATATAATACCATCAGGGGAACACACTCTCCTCACTTATACTGTTCACCTGGTAACATGTCCCGTGTATATTAAACCATCAGGGGAAAGCCCTCTCCTCACTTATACTGTTCAGCTGGTAACATGTCCCGTGTATATTATAACATCAGGGGAACACACTCTCCTCACTTATACTGTTCACCTGGTAACATGTCCCGTGTATATTAAACCATCAGGGGAAAGCCCTCTCCTCACTTATACTGTTCACCTGGTAACATGTCCCGTGTATATTAAACAATCAGGGGAACACACTCTCCTCCCTTAAACTGTTCACCTGGTAACATGTCCCGTGTATATTAAACCATCAGGGGAACACATTCTCCTCACTTATACTGTTCAGCTGGTAACATGTCCCGTGTATATTATACCATCAGGGGAACACACTCTCCTCACTTATACTCGTCACCTGGTAACATGTCCCACGTATATTAAGCAATCAGGGGAACACGCTCTCTTCACTTATACTGTTCACCTGGTAACATGTCCCGGGTATATTAAACCATCAGGGGAACACACTGTCCTCACTTATACTGTTCACCTGGTAACATGTCCCGTGTATATTAAAACATCAAGGGAAAGCACTCTCCTCACTTATACTGTTCACCTGGTAACATGTCCCGTGTTTATTAAAACATCAGGGGAACTCACTCTCCTCACTTATACTGTTCACCTGGTAACATGTCCTGTGCGTGTTAAAACATCAAGGGAAAGCACTCTCCTCACTTATACTGTTCACCTGGTAACATGTCCCGTGTTTATTAAACCATCAGGGGAACTCACTCTCCTCACATTTACTGTTCACCTGGGATCATGTCCCGGGTGTATTAAAGCATCAGGGGAACACACTCTCCTCACTTATACTGTTGACCTGGTAACATGTCCCATGTATATTAAACAATGAGGGGAACACATTCTCCTCACCTATGCTGTTCACCTGCTAACATGTCCCGTGTATATTGAACCATCAGGGGAACACACTCTCCTCACTTATACTCGTCACCTGGTAATATGTCCCACGTATATTAAACAATCAGGGGAACACGCTCTCTTCACTTATACTGTTCAACTGGTAACATGTCCCATGTATATTAAACAATCAGGGGAACACACTCTCCTCACTTATACTGTTCACCTGGTAACATGTCCCGTGTATATTAAACCATCCGGGGAACACACTCTCCTCACTTATACTCGTCACCTGGTAACATGTCCCACGTATATTAAACAATCAGGGGAACACGCTCTCTTCACTTATACTGTTCAACTGGTAACATGTCCCATGTATATTAAACAATCAGGGGAACACACTCTCCTCACTTATCCTGTTCACCTGGTAACATGTCCCGTGTATATTAAACCATCAGGGGAACACACTCTCCTCACTTATACTGTTCACCTGGTAACATGTCCCGTGTATATTAAACCATCAGGGGAACACACTCTCCTCACTTATACTCGTCACCTGGTAACATGTCCTACGTATATTAAACAATCAGGGGAACACGCTCTCTTCACTTATACTGTTCACCTGGTAACATGTCCCGTGTATATTAAACCATCTGGGGAAAACACTCTCCTCACTTATACTGTTCACCTGGTAACATGTCCCGTGTATATTAAACCATCTGGGGAACACACTCTCCTCACTTATACTGTTCACCTGGTAACATGTCCCGGGTATATTAAACCATCTGGGGAACACACTCTCCTCACTTATACTGTTCACCTGGTAACATGTCCCGTGTATATTAAACCATCTGGGGAACACACTCTCCTCACTTATACTGTTCACCTGGTAACATGTCCCGTGTATATTAAACCATCTGGGGAACACACTCTCCTCACTTATACTGTTCACCTGGTAACATGTCCCGGGTATATTAAACCATCTGGGGAACACACTCTCCTCACTTATACTGTTCACCTGGTAACATGTCCCGTGTATATTAAACCATCTGGGGAACACACTCTCCTCACTTATACTGTTCACCTGGTAACGTGTCCCGTGTATATTAAACCATCTGGGGAACACACTCTCCTCACTTATACTGTTCACCTGGTAACATGTCCCGTGTGTATTAAACAATCTGGGGAACACACTCTCCTCACTTATACTGTTCACCTGGTAACATGTCCCGTGTATATTAAACCATCAGGGGAAAGCCCTCTCCTCAATTATACTGTTCAGCTGGTAACATGTCCCGTGTATATTATACCATCAGGGGAACACACTGTCCTCACTTATACTGTTCACCTGGTAACATGTCCCGTGTATATTAAACCATCAGGGTAAAGCCCTCTCCTCAATTATACCTTTCAGCTGGTAACATGTCCCGTGTATATTATACCATCAGGGGAACACACTCTCCTCACTTATACTGTTCACCTGGTATCATGTCCTGCGTATATTAAACCATTGAGGGGAACACACTCTCCTCACTTATACTGTTCACCTGGTAACATGTCCTGTGCGTGTTAAACCATCAGGGGAACACTCTCTCCTCACTTATACTGTTCACCTGTTGACATGTCGTGTGTTTTAAACCATCAGCGGAACACACTCTCCTCAATTATACTGTTCACCTGGTGACATGTCCCGTCAGTATTAAACCATCAGGGGAAGACACTCTCCTCACTAATACTGTTCACCTGTTGACATGTCGTGTGTTTTAAACCATCAGCGGAACACACTCTCCTCAATTATACTGTTCACCTGGTGACATGTCCCGTCAGTATTAAACCTTCAGCGGAACACACTCTCCTCAATTATACTGTTCACCTGGTGACATGTCCCGTTTATATTAAACCATCAGGGGAATACTCTCTCCTCACTTATACTGTTCACGTGGGGAAATGTCCCGTCAGTATTAAACGATCAGGGGAACACATTCTCCTCACTGATACTGTTCACCTGCTAACATGTCCCGTGTATATTAAACAATCAGTGGAACACACTCTCCTCACTTATACTGTTCACCTGGTAACATGTCCCATGTATATAAAACCATCAGGGGAACACACTCTCTTCACATATACTGTTCAACTGGTAACATGTCCCGTGTGTATTAAACCATCAGGGGAACACACTCTCCTCACTTATACTGCTCACCTGGTAACATCTCCCGTGAGTATTAAAAAATCAGGGAAACACACTCTCCTCACTTATACTGTTCACGTTGTAACATGTCCCGTGTATATTAAACCATCAGGGGAACACACTCTCCTCACTTATACTGTTCACCTGGTAACATGTCCCGTGTATATTAAACCATCAGGGAAACACATTCTCCTCACTTATACTGTTCACCTGCTAACATGTCCCTTGTATATTGAACCATCAGGGGAATACAGTCTCCTCACTTATACTGATCACCTGGTAACATGTCCCGTGTATATTATACCATCAGGGGAACACACTCTCCTCACTTATACTGTTCACCTGGTAACATGTCCCGTGTATGTTAAATCATCAGGGGAACACACTCTCCTCACCTAAACTGTTCACCTGGTAACATGTCCCGTGTATATTAAACAATGAGGGGAACACACTCTCCTGACTAATACTCGTCACCTGTTAACATGTCCCACGTATATTAAGCAATCAGGGGAACACGCTCTCTTCACTTATACTGTTCACCTGGTAACATGTCCCATGTATATTAAACCATCAGGGGAACACACTCTCTTCACATATAGTGTTCACCTGGTAACATGTCCCGTGTATGTTAGACCATCAGGGGAACACACTCTCCTCACTTATACTGTTCACCTGGTAACATGTCCCGTGTATATTTAACAATCAGGGGAACACACTCTCCTCACTTATACTGTTCACCTGGTAACATGTCCCGTGTATATTAAACCATCAGGGGAACACATTCTCCTCACTTATACTCGTCACCTGGTAACATGTCCCACGTATATTAAGCAATCAGGGGAACACGCTCTCTTCACTTATACTGTTCACCTGGTAACATGTCCCATGTATATTAAACCATCAGGGGAACACACACTCTTCACATATACTGTTCACCTGGTAACATGTCCCGTGTATATTAAACCATCTGGGGAACACACTCTCCTCACTTATACTGTTCACCTGGTAACATGTCCCGGGTATATTAAACCATCTGGGGAACACACTCTCCTCTCTTATACTGTTCACCTGGTAACATGTCCCGTGTATGTTAAACCATCTGGGGAACACACTCTCCTCACTTATACTCGTCACCTGGTAACATGTCCCACGTATATTAAACAATCAGGGGAACACGCTCTCTTCACTTATACTGTTCAACTGGTAACATGTCCCATGTATATTAAACAATCAGGGGAACACACTCTCCTCACTTATACTGTTCACCTGGTAACATGTCCCGTGTATATTAAACCATCCGGGGAATACACTCTCCTCACTTATACTCGTCACCTGGTAACATGTCCCACGTATATAAAACCATCAGGGGAATACAGTCACATCACTTGTACTGTTCACCTGGTAACATGTCCCGTGTATATTAAACCATCAGGGGAACACACTCTCCTCACTTATACTCGTCACCTGGTAACATGTCCCACGTATATTAAACAATCAGGGGAACACGCTCTCTTCACTTATACTGTTCACCTGGTATCATGTCCCGTGTATATTAAACCATCTGGGGAAAACACTCTCCTCACTTATACTGTTCACCTGGTAACATGTCCCGTGTATATTAAACCATCTGGGGAACACACTCTCCTCACTTATACTGTTCACCTGGTAACATGTCCCGGGTATATTAAACCATCTGGGGAACACACTCTCCTCACTTATACTGCTCACCTGGTAACATGTCCCGTGTATATTAAACCATCTGGGGAACACACTCTCCTCACTTATACTGTTCACCTGGTAACATGTCCCGTGTATATTAAACCATCTGGGGAACACACTCTCCTCACTTATACTGTTCACCTGGTAACATGTCCCGGGTATATTAAACCATCTGGGGAACACACTCTCCTCACTTATACTGTTCACCTGGTAACATGTCCCGTGTATATTAAACCATCTGGGAACACACTCTCCTCACTTATACTGTTCACCTGGTAACATGTCCCGTGTATATTAAACCATCTGGGGAACACACTCTCCTCATTTATACTGTTCACCTGGTAACATGTCCCGTGTGTATTAAACAATCTGGGGAACACACTCTCCTCACTTATACTGTTCACCTGGTAACATGTCCCGTTTATATTTAGCAATCAGGGGAACACACTCTCCTCACTTATACTGTTCAAATGCTAACATGTCCCGTGTATATTAAACAATGAGGGGAAAACACTCTCATCACTTATACTCGTCACCTTGTAACATGTCCCACGTATATGAAGCAATCAGGAGAACAGGCTCTCTTCACTTATTCTGTTCACCTGGTAACATGTCCCGTGTATGTTAGACCATCAGGGGAACACACAGTCCTCACTTCTACTCTTCACCTGGTGACACGTCCCGTGCGTGTTAAACCATCAGGGGAACACACTCTCCTCACTTATACTGTTCACCTGGTAACATGTCAAGTGTATATTATACCATGAGGGGAACACACTCTCCTCACTTATACTGTTCACCTGGTAACATGTCCCGTGTATATTTAACAATCAGGGGAACACACTCTCCTCACTTATACTGTTCACCTGGTAACATGTCCCGTGTATATTAAACCATCAGGGGAACACATTCTCCTCACTTATACTCGTCACCTGGTAACATGTCCCATGTATATTAAACCATCAGGGGAACACACTCTCTTCACATACACTGTTCACCTGAAACATGTCCCGTGTATGTTACACCATCAGGGGAACACACTCTCCGCACTTATACTTTTCACCTGGTAACATGTCCCATGTATATTAAACCATCAGGGGAACACACTCTCTTCACATATACTGTTCACGTTGTAACATGTCCCGTGTATATTAAACAATGAGGGGAACACACTCTCCTCACTTCTACTCTTCACCTAGTGACACGTCCCGTGCGTGTTAAACCATCAGGGGAACACAGTCTCCTCACTTATACTTTTCACCTGGTAACATTTCCCATGTATATTAAACCATCAGGGGAACACATTCTCCTCACTTATACTGTTCACCTGGTAACATGTCCCGTGTATATTAAACCATCAGGGGAACACATTCTCCTCACTTATACTGTTCACCTGGTAACATGTCCTGTGTATATTAAACCATCAGGGGAATACACTCTCCTCACTTATACTGTTCACCTGGTAACATGTCCGGTGTATATTAAACCAACAGGGGAATACATTCTCCTCACTTATACTGTTCACCTGCTAACATGTCCCGTGTATATTATACCATCAGGGGAACACACTCTCCTCACTTATACTGTTCACCTGGTAACATGTCCCGTGTATATTAAACCATCAGGGGAAAGCCCTCTCCTCACTTATACTGTTCAGCTGGTAACATGTCCCGTGTATATTGTAACATCAGGGGAACACACTCTCCTCACTTATACTGTTCACCTGGTAACATGTCCCGTGTATATTAAACCATCAGGGGAAAGCCCTCTCCTCACTTATACTGTTCACCTGGTAACATGTCCCGTGTGTATTAAACAATCAGGGGAACACACTCTCCTCCCTTATGCTGTTCACCTGGTAACATGTCCCGTGTATATTAAACCAACAGGGGAACACATTCTCCTCACTTATACTGTTCAGCTGGTAACATGTCCCGTGTATATTATACCATCAGGGGAACACACTCTCCTCACTTATACTCGTCACCTGGTAACATGTCCCACTTATATTAAGCAATCAGGGGAACACGCTCTCTTCACTTATACTGTTCACCTGGTAACATGTCCCGGGTATATTAAACCATCAGGGGAACACACTGTCCTCACTTATACTGTTCACCTGGTAACATGTCCCGTGTATATTAAAACATCAAGGGAAAGCACTCTCCTCACTTATACTGCTCACCTGGTAACATGTCCCGTGTTTATTAAAACATCAGGGGAACTCACTCTCCTCACTTATACTGTTCACCTGGTAACATGTCCTGTGCGTGTTAAAACATCAGGGGAACACACTCTCCTCACTTATACTGTTCACCTGGTAACATGTCCTGTGCGTGTTAAAACATCAGGGGAACTCACTCTCCTCACTTATGCTGTTGACCTGGTAACATGTCCCATGTATATTAAACCATGAGGGGAACACATTCTCCTCACCTATGCTGTTCACCTGCTAACATGTCCCGTGTATATTGAACCATCAGGGGAACACACTCTTCTCACTTATACTGTTCAACTGGTAAGATGTCCCATGTATATTAAACAATCAGGGGAACACACTCTCCTCATTTATAATGTTCACCTGGTAACATGTCCCGTGTATATTAAACCATCCGGGGAACACACTCTCCTCACTTATACTCGTCACCTGGTAACATGTCCCACGTATATTAAACAATCAGGGGAATACAGTCACATCACTTATAGTGTTCACCTGGTAACATGTCCCGTGTATATTAAACCATCAGGGGAACACACTCTCCTCACTTATACTCGTCACCTGGTAACATGTCCCACGTATTTTAAACAATCAGGGGAACACGCTCTCTTCACTTATACTGTTCACCTGGTAACATGTCCCGTGTATATTAAACCATCAGGGCAACACACTCTCCTCACTTATACTGTTCACCTGGTAACATGTCCCGTGTATATTAAACCATCTGGGGAACACACTCTCCTCACTTATACTGTTCACCTGGTAACATGTCCCGGGTATATTAAACCATCTGGGGAACACACTCTCCTCACTTATACTGTTCACCTGGTAACATGTCCCGTGTATATTAAACCATCTGGGGAACACACTCTCCTCACTTATACTGTTCACCTGGTAACATGTCCCGTGTATATTAAACCATCTGGGGAACACACTCTCCTCACTTATACTGTTCACCTGGGAACATGTCCCGTGTATATTAAACCATCTGGGGAACACACTCTCCTCACTTATACTGTTCACCTGGTAACATGTCCCGTGTATATTAAACCATCTGGGGAACACACTCTCCTCATTTATACTGTTCACCTGGTAACATGTCCCGTGTGTATTAAACAATCTGGGGAACACACTCTCCTCACTTATACTGTTCACCTGGTAACATGTCCCGTTTATATTTAACAATCAGGGGAACACACTCTCCTCACTTATACTGTTCACCTGCTAACATGTCCCGTGTATATTAAACAATGAGGGGAAAACACTCTCATCACTTATACTCGTCACCTTGTAACATGTCCCACGTATATGAAGCAATCAGGAGAACAGGCTCTCTTCACTTATTCTGTTCACCTGGTAACATGTCCCGTGTATGTTAGACCATCAGGGGAACACACAGTCCTCACTTCTACTCTTCACCTGGTGACACGTCCCGTGCGTGTTAAACCATCAGGGGAACACACTCTCCTCACTTATACTGTTCACCTGGTAACATGTCCCGTGTATATTATACCATCAGGGGAACACACTCTCCTCACTTATACTGTTCACTTGGTAACATGTCCCGTGTATATTTAACAATCAGGGGAACACACTCTCCTCACTTATACTGTTCACCTGGTAACATGTCCCGTGTATATTAAACCATCAGGGGAACACATTCTCCTCACATATACTCGTCACCTGGTAACATGTCCCACGTATATTAAGCAATCAGGGGAACACGCTCTCTTCACTTATACTGTTCACCTGGTAACATGTCCCATGTATATTAAACCATCAGGGGAACACACTCTCTTCACATATACTGTTCACCTGGTAACATGACCCGTGTATGTTACACCATCAGGGGAACACACTCTCCGCACTTATACTTTTCACCTGGTAACATGTCCCATGTATATTAAACCATCAGGGGAACACACTCTCTTCACATATACTGTTCACGTTGTAACATGTCCCGTGTATATTAAACAATGAGGGGAACACACTCTCCTGACTTATACTCGTCACCTGGTAACATGTCCCGTGTATATTACACCATCAGGGGAACACACTCTCCTCACTTCTACTCTTCACCTGGTGACACGTCCCGTGCGTGTTAAACCATCAAGGGAACACACTCTCCTCACTTATACTGCCCACCTGGTAACATGTCCAATGAGTATTAAACAATCAGGGGAACACAGTCTCCTCACTTGTACTTTTAACCTGGTAACATTTCCCGTGTATATAAAACCATCAGGGGAACACATTCTCCTCACTTATACTGTTCACCTGGTAACATGTCCTGTGTATATTAAACCATCAGGGGAATACACTCTCCTCACTTATACTGTTCACCTGGTAACATGTCCGGTGTATATTAAACCATCAGGGGAATACATTCTCCTCACTTATACTGTTCACCTGCTAACATGTCCCGTGTATATTAAACCATCAGGGGAACACATTCTCCTCACTTATACTGTTCAGCTGGTAACATGTCCCGTGTATATTATACCATCAGGGGAACACACTCTCCTCACTTATACTCGTCACCTGGTAACATGTCCCACTTATATTAAGCAATCAGGGGAACACGCTCTCTTCACTTATACTGTTCACCTGGTAACATGTCCCGGGTATATTAAACCATCAGGGGAACACACTGTCCTCACTTATACTGTTCACCTGGTAACATGTCCCGTGTATATTAAAACATCAAGGGAAAGCACTCTCCTCACTTATACTGTTCACCTGGTAACATGTCCCGTGTTTATTAAAACATCAGGGGAACTCACTCTCCTCACTTATACTGTTCACCTGGTAACATGTCCTGTGCGTGTTAAAACATCAGGGGAACACACTCTCCTCACTTATACTGTTCACCTGGTAACATGTCCTGTGCGTGTTAAAACATCAGGGGAACTCACTCTCCTCACTTATGCTGTTGACCTGGTAACATGTCCCATGTATATTAAACCATGAGGGGAACACATTCTCCTCACCTATGCTGTTCACCTGCTAACATGTCCCGTGTATATTGAACCATCAGGGGAACACACTCTTCTCACTTATACTGTTCAACTGGTAAGATGTCCCATGTATATTAAACAATCAGGGGAACACACTCTCCTCATTTATAATGTTCACCTGGTAACATGTCCCGTGTATATTAAACCATCCGGGGAACACACTCTCCTCACTTATACTCGTCACCTGGTAACATGTCCCACGTATATTAAACAATCAGGGGAATACAGTCACATCACTTATAGTGTTCACCTGGTAACATGTCCCGTGTATATTAAACCATCAGGGGAACACACTCTCCTCACTTATACTCGTCACCTGGTAACATGTCCCGTGTATATTATACCATCAGGGGAACACACTCTCCTCACTTATACTGTTCACTTGGTAACATGTCCCGTGTATATTTAACAATCAGGGGAACACACTCTCCTCACTTATACTGTTCACCTGGTAACATGTCCCGTGTATATTAAACCATCAGGGGAACACATTCTCCTCACTTATACTCGTCACCTGGTAACATGTCCCGTGTATATTAAACCATCAGGGGAACACATTCTCCTCACTTATACTGTTCACCTGGTAACATGTCCTGTGTATATTAAACCATCAGGGGAATACACTCTCCTCACTTATACTGTTCACCTGGTAACATGTCCGGTGTATATTAAACCAACAGGGGAATACATTCTCCTCACTTATACTGTTCACCTGCTAACATGTCCCGTGTATATTATACCATCAGGGGAACACACTCTCCTCACTTATACTGTTCACCTGGTAACATGTCCCGTGTATATTAAACCATCAGGGGAAAGCCCTCTCCTCACTTATACTGTTCAGCTGGTAACATGTAACGTGTATATTGTAACATCAGGGGAACACACTCTCCTCACTTATACTGTTCACCTGGTAACATGTCCCGTGTATATTAAACCATCAGGGGAAAGCCCTCTCCTCACTTATACTGTTCACCTGGTAACATGTCCCGTGTGTATTAAACAATCAGGGGAACACACTCTCCTCCCTTATGCTGTTCACCTGGTAACATGTCCCGTGTATATTAAACCATCAGGGGAACACATTCTCCTCACTTATACTGTTCAGCTGGTAACATGTCCCGTGTATATTATACCATCAGGGGAACACACTCTCCTCACTTATACTCGTCACCTGGTAACATGTCCCACTTATATTAAGCAATCAGGGGAACACGCTCTCTTCACTTATACTGTTCACCTGGTAACATGTCCCGGGTATATTAAACCATCAGGGGAACACACTGTCCTCACTTATACTGTTCACCTGGTAACATGTCCCGTGTATATTAAAACATCAAGGGAAAGCACTCTCCTCACTTATACTGTTCACCTGGTAACATGTCCCGTGTTTATTAAAACATCAGGGGAACTCACTCTCCTCACTTATACTGTTCACCTGGTAACATGTCCTGTGCGTGTTAAAACATCAGGGGAACACACTCTCCTCACTTATACTGTTCACCTGGTAACATGTCCTGTGCGTGTTAAAACATCAGGGGAACTCACTCTCCTCACTTATGCTGTTGACCTGGTAACATGTCCCATGTATATTAAACCATGAGGGGAACACATTCTCCTCACCTATGCTGTTCACCTGCTAACATGTCCCGTGTATATTGAACCATCAGGGGAACACACTCTTCTCACTTATACTGTTCAACTGGTAAGATGTCCCATGTATATTAAACAATCAGGGGAACACACTCTCCTCATTTATAATGTTCACCTGGTAACATGTCCCGTGTATATTAAACCATCCGGGGAACACACTCTCCTCACTTATACTCGTCACCTGGTAACATGTCCCACGTATATTAAACAATCAGGGGAATACAGTCACATCACTTATAGTGTTCACCTGGTAACATGTCCCGTGTATATTAAACCATCAGGGGAACACACTCTCCTCACTTATACTCGTCACCTGGTAACATGTCCCACGTATTTTAAACAATCAGGGGAACACGCTCTCTTCACTTATACTGTTCACCTGGTAACATGTCCCGTGTATATTAAACCATCAGGGCAACACACTCTCCTCACTTATACTGTTCACCTGGTAACATGTCCCGTGTATATTAAACCATCTGGGGAACACACTCTCCTCACTTATACTGTTCACCTGGTAACATGTCCCGGGTATATTAAACCATCTGGGGAACACACTCTCCTCACTTATACTGTTCACCTGGTAACATGTCCCGTGTATATTAAACCATCTGGGGAACACACTCTCCTCACTTATACTGTTCACCTGGTAACATGTCCCGTGTATATTAAACCATCTGGGGAACACACTCTCCTCACTTATACTGTTCACCTGGGAACATGTCCCGTGTATATTAAACCATCTGGGGAACACACTCTCCTCACTTATACTGTTCACCTGGTAACATGTCCCGTGTATATTAAACCATCTGGGGAACACACTCTCCTCATTTATACTGTTCACCTGGTAACATGTCCCGTGTGTATTAAACAATCTGGGGAACACACTCTCCTCACTTATACTGTTCACCTGGTAACATGTCCCGTTTATATTTAACAATCAGGGGAACACACTCTCCTCACTTATACTGTTCACCTGCTAACATGTCCCGTGTATATTAAACAATGAGGGGAAAACACTCTCATCACTTATACTCGTCACCTTGTAACATGTCCCACGTATATGAAGCAATCAGGAGAACAGGCTCTCTTCACTTATTCTGTTCACCTGGTAACATGTCCCGTGTATGTTAGACCATCAGGGGAACACACAGTCCTCACTTCTACTCTTCACCTGGTGACACGTCCCGTGCGTGTTAAACCATCAGGGGAACACACTCTCCTCACTTATACTGTTCACCTGGTAACATGTCCCGTGTATATTATACCATCAGGGGAACACACTCTCCTCACTTATACTGTTCACTTGGTAACATGTCCCGTGTATATTTAACAATCAGGGGAACACACTCTCCTCACTTATACTGTTCACCTGGTAACATGTCCCGTGTATATTAAACCATCAGGGGAACACATTCTCCTCACATATACTCGTCACCTGGTAACATGTCCCACGTATATTAAGCAATCAGGGGAACACGCTCTCTTCACTTATACTGTTCACCTGGTAACATGTCCCATGTATATTAAACCATCAGGGGAACACACTCTCTTCACATATACTGTTCACCTGGTAACATGACCCGTGTATGTTACACCATCAGGGGAACACACTCTCCGCACTTATACTTTTCACCTGGTAACATGTCCCATGTATATTAAACCATCAGGGGAACACACTCTCTTCACATATACTGTTCACGTTGTAACATGTCCCGTGTATATTAAACAATGAGGGGAACACACTCTCCTGACTTATATTCGTCACCTGGTAACATGTCCCGTGTATATTACACCATCAGGGGAACACACTCTCCTCACTTCTACTCTTCACCTGGTGACACGTCCCGTGCGTGTTAAACCATCAAGGGAACACACTCTCCTCACTTATACTGCCCACCTGGTAACATGTCCAATGAGTATTAAACAATCAGGGGAACACAGTCTCCTCACTTGTACTTTTAACCTGGTAACATTTCCCGTGTATATAAAACCATCAGGGGAACACATTCTCCTCACTTATACTGTTCACCTGGTAACATGTCCTGTGTATATTAAACCATCAGGGGAATACACTCTCCTCACTTATACTGTTCACCTGGTAACATGTCCGGTGTATATTAAACCATCAGGGGAATACATTCTCCTCACTTATACTGTTCACCTGCTAACATGTCCCGTGTATATTAAACCATCAGGGGAACACATTCTCCTCACTTATACTGTTCAGCTGGTAACATGTCCCGTGTATATTATACCATCAGGGGAACACACTCTCCTCACTTATACTCGTCACCTGGTAACATGTCCCACTTATATTAAGCAATCAGGGGAACACGCTCTCTTCACTTATACTGTTCACCTGGTAACATGTCCCGGGTATATTAAACCATCAGGGGAACACACTGTCCTCACTTATACTGTTCACCTGGTAACATGTCCCGTGTATATTAAAACATCAAGGGAAAGCACTCTCCTCACTTATACTGTTCACCTGGTAACATGTCCCGTGTTTATTAAAACATCAGGGGAACTCACTCTCCTCACTTATACTGTTCACCTGGTAACATGTCCTGTGCGTGTTAAAACATCAGGGGAACACACTCTCCTCACTTATACTGTTCACCTGGTAACATGTCCTGTGCGTGTTAAAACATCAGGGGAACTCACTCTCCTCACTTATGCTGTTGACCTGGTAACATGTCCCATGTATATTAAACCATGAGGGGAACACATTCTCCTCACCTATGCTGTTCACCTGCTAACATGTCCCGTGTATATTGAACCATCAGGGGAACACACTCTTCTCACTTATACTGTTCAACTGGTAAGATGTCCCATGTATATTAAACAATCAGGGGAACACACTCTCCTCATTTATAATGTTCACCTGGTAACATGTCCCGTGTATATTAAACCATCCGGGGAACACACTCTCCTCACTTATACTCGTCACCTGGTAACATGTCCCACGTATATTAAACAATCAGGGGAATACAGTCACATCACTTATAGTGTTCACCTGGTAACATGTCCCGTGTATATTAAACCATCAGGGGAACACACTCTCCTCACTTATACTCGTCACCTGGTAACATGTCCCGTGTATATTATACCATCAGGGGAACACACTCTCCTCACTTATACTGTTCACTTGGTAACATGTCCCGTGTATATTTAACAATCAGGGGAACACACTCTCCTCACTTATACTGTTCACCTGGTAACATGTCCCGTGTATATTAAACCATCAGGGGAACACATTCTCCTCACTTATACTCGTCACCTGGTAACATGTCCCACGTATTTTAAACAATCAGGGGAACACGCTCTCTTCACTTATACTGTTCACCTGGTAACATGTCCCGTGTATATTAAACCATCAGGGCAACACACTCTCCTCACTTATACTGTTCACCTGGTAACATGTCCCGTGTATATTAAACCATCTGGGGAACACACTCTCCTCACTTATACTGTTCACCTGGTAACATGTCCCGGGTATATTAAACCATCTGGGGAACACACTCTCCTCACTTATACTGTTCACCTGGTAACATGTCCCGTGTATATTAAACCATCTGGGGAACACACTCTCCTCACTTATACTGTTCACCTGGTAACATGTCCCGTGTATATTAAACCATCTGGGGAACACACTCTCCTCACTTATACTGTTCACCTGGGAACATGTCCCGTGTATATTAAACCATCTGGGGAACACACTCTCCTCACTTATGCTGTTCACCTGGTAACATGTCCCGTGTATATTAAACCATCTGGGGAACACACTCTCCTCATTTATACTGTTCACCTGGTAACATGTCCCGTGTGTATTAAACAATCTGGGGAACACACTCTCCTCACTTATACTGTTCACCTGGTAACATGTCCCGTTTATATTTAACAATCAGGGGAACACACTCTCCTCACTTATACTGTTCACCTGCTAACATGTCCCGTGTATATTAAACAATGAGGGGAAAACACTCTCATCACTTATACTCGTCACCTTGTAACATGTCCCACGTATATGAAGCAATCAGGAGAACAGGCTCTCTTCACTTATTCTGTTCACCTGGTAACATGTCCCGTGTATGTTAGACCATCAGGGGAACACACAGTCCTCACTTCTACTCTTCACCTGGTGACACGTCCGTGCGTGTTAAACCATCAGGGGAACACACTCTCCTCACTTATACTGTTCACCTGGTAACATGTCCCGTGTATATTATACCATCAGGGGAACACACTCTCCTCACTTATACTGTTCACTTGGTAACATGTCCCGTGTATATTTAACAATCAGGGGAACACGCTCTCTTCACTTATACTGTTCACCTGGTAACATGTCCCATGTATATTAAACCATCAGGGGAACACACTCTCTTCACATATACTGTTCACCTGGTAACATGACCCGTGTATGTTACACCATCAGGGGAACACACTCTCCGCACTTATACTTTTCACCTGGTAACATGTCCCATGTATATTAAACCATCAGGGGAACACACTCTCTTCACATATACTGTTCACGTTGTAACATGTCCCGTGTATATTAAACAATGAGGGGAACACACTCTCCTGACTTATACTCGTCACCTGGTAACATGTCCCGTGTATATTACACCATCAGGGGAACACACTCTCCTCACTTCTACTCTTCACCTGGTGACACGTCCCGTGCGTGTTAAACCATCAAGGGAACACACTCTCCTCACTTATACTGCCCACCTGGTAACATGTCCCGTGAGTATTAAACAATCAGGGGAACACAGTCTCCTCACTTGTACTTTTAACCTGGTAACATTTCCCGTGTATCTAAAACCATCAGGGGAACACATTCTCCTCACTTATACTGTTCACCTGGTAACATGTCCTGTGTATATTAAACCATCAGGGGAATACACTCTCCTCACTTATACTGTTCACCTGGTAACATGTCCGGTGTATATTAAACCATCAGGGGAATACATTCTCCTCACTTATACTGTTCACCTGCTAACATGTCCCGTGTATATTATACCATCAGGGGAACACACTCTCCTCACTTATACTGTTCACCTGGTAACATGTCCCGTGTATATTAAACCATCGGGGGAAAGCCCTCTCCTCACTTATACTGTTCAGCTGGTAACATGTCCCGTGTATATTATAACATCAGGGGAACACACTCTCCTCACTTATACTGTTCACCTGGTAACATGTCCCGTGTATATTAAACCATCAGGGGAAAGCCCTCTCCTCACTTATACTGTTCACCTGGTAACATGTCCCGTGTGTATTAAATAATCAGGGGAACACACTCTCCTCCCTTATACTGTTCACCTGGTAACATGTCCCGTGTATATTAAACCATCAGGGGAACACATTCTCCTCACTTATACTGTTCAGCTGGTAACATGTCCCGTGTATATTATACCATCAGGGGAACACACTCTCCTCACTTATACTCGTCACCTGGTAACATGTCCCACTTATATTAAGCAATCAGGGGAACACGCTCTCTTCACTTATACTGTTCACCTGGTAACATGTCCCGGGTATATTAAACCATCAGGGGAACACACTGTCCTCACTTATACTGTTCACCTGGTAACATGTCCCGTGTATATTAAAACATCAAGGGAAAGCACTCTCCTCACTTATACTGTTCACCTGGTAACATGTCCCGTGTTTATTAAAACATCAGGGGAACTCACTCTCCTCACTTAAACTGTTCACCTGGTAACATGTCCTGTGCGTGTTAAAACATCAGGGGAACACACTCTCCTCACTTATACTGTTCACCTGGTAACATGTCCTGTGCGTGTTAAAACATCAGGGGAACTCACTCTCCTCACTTATGCTGTTGACCTGGTAACATGTCCCATGTATATTAAACCATGAGGGGAACACATTCTCCTCACCTATGCTGTTCACCTGCTAACATGTCCCGTGTATATTGAACCATCAGGGGAACACACTCTCCTCACTTATGCTGTTCAACTGGTAAGATGTCCCATGTATATTAAACAATCAGGGGAACACAGTCTCCTCACTTATACTGTTCACCTGGTAACATGTCCCGTGTATATTAAACCATCCGGGGAACACACTCTCCTCACTTATACTCGTCACCTGGTAACATGTCCCACGTATATTAAACAATCAGGGGAATACAGTCACATCACTTATACTGTTCAGCTGGTAACATGTCCCGTGTATATTATACCATCAGGGGAACACACTCTCCTCACTTATACTCGTCACCTGGTAACATGTCCCACGTATTTTAAACAATCAGGGGAACACGCTCTCTTCACTTATACTGTTCACCTGGTAACATGTCCCGTGTATATTAAACCATCTGGGGAACACACTCTCCTCACTTATACTGTTCACCTGGTAACATGTCCCGTGTATATTAAACCATCTGGGGAACACACTCTCCTCACTTATACTGTTCACCTGGTAACATGTCCCGGGTATATTAAACCATCTGCGGAACACACTCTCCTCACTTATACTGTTCACCTGGTAACATGTCCCGTGTATATTAAACCATCTGGGGAACACACTCTCCTCACTTATACTGTTCACCTGGTAACATGTCCCGTGTATATTAAACCATCTGGGGAACACACTCTCCTCACTTATACTGTTCACCTGGTAACATGTCCCGTGTATATTAAACCATCTGGGGAACACACTCTCCTCACTTATACAGTTCACCTGGTAACATGTCCCGTGTATATTAAACCATCTGGGGAACACACTCTCCTCATTTATACTGTTCACCTGGTAACATGTCCCGTGTGTATTAAACAATCTGGGGAACACACTCTCCTCACTTATACTGTTCACCTGGTAACATGTCCCGTTTATATTTAACAATCAGGGGAACACACTCTCCTCACTTATACTGTTCACCTGCTAACATGTCCCGTGTATATTAAACCATCTGGGGAACACACTCTCCTCACTTATACTGTTCACCTGGTAACATGTCCCGTGTATATTAAACCATCTGGGGAACACACTCTCCTCACTTATACTGTTCACCTGGTAACATGTCCCGTGTATATTAAACCATCTGGGGAACACACTCTCCTCACTTATACAGTTCACCTGGTAACATGTCCCGTGTATATTAAACCATCTGGGGAACACACTCTCCTCATTTATACTGTTCACCTGGTAACATGTCCCGTGTGTATTAAACAATCTGGGGAACACACTCTCCTCACTTATACTGTTCACCTGGTAACATGTCCCGTTTATATTTAACAATCAGGGGAACACACTCTCCTCACTTATACTGTTCACCTGCTAACATGTCCCGTGTATATTAAACAATGAGGGGAAAACACTCTCATCACTTATACTCGTCACCTTGTAACATGTCCCACGTAAATGAAGCAATCAGGAGAACAGGCTCTCTTCACTTATTCTGTTCACCTGGTAACATGTCCCGTGTATGTTAGACCATCAGGGGAACACACAGTCCTCACTTCTACTCTTCACCTGGTGACACGTCCCGTGCGTGTTAAACCATCAGGGGAACACACTCTCCTCACTTATACTGTTCACCTGGTAACATGTACCGTGTATATTATACCATCAGGGGAACACACTCTCCTCACTTATACTGTTCACCTGGTAACATGTCCCGTGTATATTTAACAATCAGGGGAACACACTCTCCTCACTTATACTATTCACCTGGTAACATGTCCCGTGTATATTAAACCATCAGGGGAACACATTCTCCTCACTTATACTCGTCACCTGGTAACATGTCCCACGTATATTAAGCAATCAGGGGAACACGCTCTCTTCACTTATACTGTTCACCTGGTAACATGTCCCATGTATATTAAACCATCAGGGGAACACACTCTCTTCACATATACTGTTCACCTGGTAACATGACCCGTGTATGTTACACCATCAGGGGAACACACTCTCCGCACTTATACTTTTCACCTGGTAACATGTCCCATGTATATTAAACCATCAGGGGAACACACTCTCTTCACATATACTGTTCACGTTGTAACATGTCCCGTGTATATTAAACAATGAGGGGAACACACTCTCCTCACTTATACTCGTCACCTGGTAACATGTCCCGTGTATATTTAACAATCAGGGGAACACACTCTCCTCACTTATACTGTTCACCTGGTAACATGTCCCGTGTATATTAAACCATCAGGGGAACACATTCTCCTCACTTATACTCGTCACCTGGTAACATGTCCCACGTATTTTAAACAATCAGGGGAACACGCTCTCTTCACTTATACTGTTCACCTGGTAACATGTCCCGTGTATATTAAACCATCAGGGCAACACACTCTCCTCACTTATACTGTTCACCTGGTAACATGTCCCGTGTATATTAAACCATCTGGGGAACACACTCTCCTCACTTATACTGTTCACCTGGTAACATGTCCCGGGTATATTAAACCATCTGGGGAACACACTCTCCTCACTTATACTGTTCACCTGGTAACATGTCCCGTGTATATTAAACCATCTGGGGAACACACTCTCCTCACTTATACTGTTCACCTGGTAACATGTCCCGTGTATATTAAACCATCTGGGGAACACACTCTCCTCACTTATACTGTTCACCTGGGAACATGTCCCGTGTATATTAAACCATCTGGGGAACACACTCTCCTCACTTATGCTGTTCACCTGGTAACATGTCCCGTGTATATTAAACCATCTGGGGAACACACTCTCCTCATTTATACTGTTCACCTGGTAACATGTCCCGTGTGTATTAAACAATCTGGGGAACACACTCTCCTCACTTATACTGTTCACCTGGTAACATGTCCCGTTTATATTTAACAATCAGGGGAACACACTCTCCTCACTTATACTGTTCACCTGCTAACATGTCCCGTGTATATTAAACAATGAGGGGAAAACACTCTCATCACTTATACTCGTCACCTTGTAACATGTCCCACGTATATGAAGCAATCAGGAGAACAGGCTCTCTTCACTTATTCTGTTCACCTGGTAACATGTCCCGTGTATGTTAGACCATCAGGGGAACACACAGTCCTCACTTCTACTCTTCACCTGGTGACACGTCCGTGCGTGTTAAACCATCAGGGGAACACACTCTCCTCACTTATACTGTTCACCTGGTAACATGTCCCGTGTATATTATACCATCAGGGGAACACACTCTCCTCACTTATACTGTTCACTTGGTAACATGTCCCGTGTATATTTAACAATCAGGGGAACACGCTCTCTTCACTTATACTGTTCACCTGGTAACATGTCCCATGTATATTAAACCATCAGGGGAACACACTCTCTTCACATATACTGTTCACCTGGTAACATGACCCGTGTATGTTACACCATCAGGGGAACACACTCTCCGCACTTATACTTTTCACCTGGTAACATGTCCCATGTATATTAAACCATCAGGGGAACACACTCTCTTCACATATACTGTTCACGTTGTAACATGTCCCGTGTATATTAAACAATGAGGGGAACACACTCTCCTGACTTATACTCGTCACCTGGTAACATGTCCCGTGTATATTACACCATCAGGGGAACACACTCTCCTCACTTCTACTCTTCACCTGGTGACACGTCCCGTGCGTGTTAAACCATCAAGGGAACACACTCTCCTCACTTATACTGCCCACCTGGTAACATGTCCCGTGAGTATTAAACAATCAGGGGAACACAGTCTCCTCACTTGTACTTTTAACCTGGTAACATTTCCCGTGTATCTAAAACCATCAGGGGAACACATTCTCCTCACTTATACTGTTCACCTGGTAACATGTCCTGTGTATATTAAACCATCAGGGGAATACACTCTCCTCACTTATACTGTTCACCTGGTAACATGTCCGGTGTATATTAAACCATCAGGGGAATACATTCTCCTCACTTATACTGTTCACCTGCTAACATGTCCCGTGTATATTATACCATCAGGGGAACACACTCTCCTCACTTATACTGTTCACCTGGTAACATGTCCCGTGTATATTAAACCATCGGGGGAAAGCCCTCTCCTCACTTATACTGTTCAGCTGGTAACATGTCCCGTGTATATTATAACATCAGGGGAACACACTCTCCTCACTTATACTGTTCACCTGGTAACATGTCCCGTGTATATTAAACCATCAGGGGAAAGCCCTCTCCTCACTTATACTGTTCACCTGGTAACATGTCCCGTGTGTATTAAATAATCAGGGGAACACACTCTCCTCCCTTATACTGTTCACCTGGTAACATGTCCCGTGTATATTAAACCATCAGGGGAACACATTCTCCTCACTTATACTGTTCAGCTGGTAACATGTCCCGTGTATATTATACCATCAGGGGAACACACTCTCCTCACTTATACTCGTCACCTGGTAACATGTCCCACTTATATTAAGCAATCAGGGGAACACGCTCTCTTCACTTATACTGTTCACCTGGTAACATGTCCCGGGTATATTAAACCATCAGGGGAACACACTGTCCTCACTTATACTGTTCACCTGGTAACATGTCCCGTGTATATTAAAACATCAAGGGAAAGCACTCTCCTCACTTATACTGTTCACCTGGTAACATGTCCCGTGTTTATTAAAACATCAGGGGAACTCACTCTCCTCACTTAAACTGTTCACCTGGTAACATGTCCTGTGCGTGTTAAAACATCAGGGGAACACACTCTCCTCACTTATACTGTTCACCTGGTAACATGTCCTGTGCGTGTTAAAACATCAGGGGAACTCACTCTCCTCACTTATGCTGTTGACCTGGTAACATGTCCCATGTATATTAAACCATGAGGGGAACACATTCTCCTCACCTATGCTGTTCACCTGCTAACATGTCCCGTGTATATTGAACCATCAGGGGAACACACTCTCCTCACTTATGCTGTTCAACTGGTAAGATGTCCCATGTATATTAAACAATCAGGGGAACACAGTCTCCTCACTTATACTGTTCACCTGGTAACATGTCCCGTGTATATTAAACCATCCGGGGAACACACTCTCCTCACTTATACTCGTCACCTGGTAACATGTCCCACGTATATTAAACAATCAGGGGAATACAGTCACATCACTTATACTGTTCACCTGGTAACATGTCCCGTGTATATTAAACCATCAGGGGAACACACTCTCCTCACTTATACTCGTCACCTGGTAACATGTCCCACGTATTTTAAACAATCAGGGGAACACGCTCTCTTCACTTATACTGTTCACCTGGTAACATGTCCCGTGTATATTAAACCATCTGGGGAACACACTCTCCTCACTTATACTGTTCACCTGGTAACATGTCCCGTGTATATTAAACCATCTGGGGAACACACTCTCCTCACTTATACTGTTCACCTGGTAACATGTCCCGGGTATATTAAACCATCTGCGGAACACACTCTCCTCACTTATACTGTTCACCTGGTAACATGTCCCGTGTATATTAAACCATCTGGGGAACACACTCTCCTCACTTATACTGTTCACCTGGTAACATGTCCCGTGTATATTAAACCATCTGGGGAACACACTCTCCTCACTTATACTGTTCACCTGGTAACATGTCCCGTGTATATTAAACCATCTGGGGAACACACTCTCCTCACTTATACAGTTCACCTGGTAACATGTCCCGTGTATATTAAACCATCTGGGGAACACACTCTCCTCATTTATACTGTTCACCTGGTAACATGTCCCGTGTGTATTAAACAATCTGGGGAACACACTCTCCTCACTTATACTGTTCACCTGGTAACATGTCCCGTTTATATTTAACAATCAGGGGAACACACTCTCCTCACTTATACTGTTCACCTGCTAACATGTCCCGTGTATATTAAACCATCTGGGGAACACACTCTCCTCACTTATACTGTTCACCTGGTAACATGTCCCGTGTATATTAAACCATCTGGGGAACACACTCTCCTCACTTATACTGTTCACCTGGTAACATGTCCCGTGTATATTAAACCATCTGGGGAACACACTCTCCTCACTTATACAGTTCACCTGGTAACATGTCCCGTGTATATTAAACCATCTGGGGAACACACTCTCCTCATTTATACTGTTCACCTGGTAACATGTCCCGTGTGTATTAAACAATCTGGGGAACACACTCTCCTCACTTATACTGTTCACCTGGTAACATGTCCCGTTTATATTTAACAATCAGGGGAACACACTCTCCTCACTTATACTGTTCACCTGCTAACATGTCCCGTGTATATTAAACAATGAGGGGAAAACACTCTCATCACTTATACTCGTCACCTTGTAACATGTCCCACGTAAATGAAGCAATCAGGAGAACAGGCTCTCTTCACTTATTCTGTTCACCTGGTAACATGTCCCGTGTATGTTAGACCATCAGGGGAACACACAGTCCTCACTTCTACTCTTCACCTGGTGACACGTCCCGTGCGTGTTAAACCATCAGGGGAACACACTCTCCTCACTTATACTGTTCACCTGGTAACATGTACCGTGTATATTATACCATCAGGGGAACACACTCTCCTCACTTATACTGTTCACCTGGTAACATGTCCCGTGTATATTTAACAATCAGGGGAACACACTCTCCTCACTTATACTATTCACCTGGTAACATGTCCCGTGTATATTAAACCATCAGGGGAACACATTCTCCTCACTTATACTCGTCACCTGGTAACATGTCCCACGTATATTAAGCAATCAGGGGAACACGCTCTCTTCACTTATACTGTTCACCTGGTAACATGTCCCATGTATATTAAACCATCAGGGGAACACACTCTCTTCACATATACTGTTCACCTGGTAACATGACCCGTGTATGTTACACCATCAGGGGAACACACTCTCCGCACTTATACTTTTCACCTGGTAACATGTCCCATGTATATTAAACCATCAGGGGAACACACTCTCTTCACATATACTGTTCACGTTGTAACATGTCCCGTGTATATTAAACAATGAGGGGAACACACTCTCCTCACTTATACTCGTCACCTGGTAACATGTCCCGTGTATATTACACCATCAGGGGAACACACTCTCCTCACTTCTACTCTTCACCTGGTGACACGTCCCGTGCGTGTTAAACCATCAAGGGAACACACTCTCCTCACTTATACTGCCCACCTGGTAACATGTCCCGTGAGTATTAAACAATCAGGGGAACACAGTCTCCTCACTTGTACTTTTAACCTGGTAACATTTCCCGTGTATATAAAACCATCAGGGGAACACATTCTCCTCACTTATACTGTTCACCTGGTAACATGTCCTGTGTATATTAAACCATCAGGGGAATACACTCTCCTCACTTATACTGTTCACCTGGTAACATGTCCGGTGTATATTAAACCATCAGGGGAATACATTCTCCTCACTTATACTGTTCACCTGCTAACATGTCCCGTGTATATTATACCATCAGGGGAACACACTCTCCTCACTTATACTGTTCACCTGGTAACATGTCCCGTGTATATTAAACCATCGGGGGAAAGCCCTCTCCTCACTTATACTGTTCAGCTGGTAACATGTCCCGTGTATATTATAACATCAGGGGAACACACTCTCCTCACTTATACTGTTCACCTGGTAACATGTCCCGTGTATATTAAACCATCAGGGGAAAGCCCTCTCCTCACTTATACTGTTCACCTGGTAACATGTCCCGTGTGTATTAAACAATCAGGGGAACACACTCTCCTCCCTTATACTGTTCACCTGGTAACATGTCCCGTGTATATTAAACCATCAGGGGAACACATTCTCCTCACTTATACTGTTCAGCTGGTAACATGTCCCGTGTATATTATACCATCAGGGGAACACACTCTCCTCACTTATACTCGTCACCTGGTAACATGTCCCACTTATATTAAGCAATCAGGGGAACACGCTCTCTTCACTTATACTGTTCACCTGGTAACATGTCCCGGGTATATTAAACCATCAGGGGAACACACTGTCCTCACTTATACTGTTCACCTGGTAACATGTCCCGTGTATATTAAAACATCAAGGGAAAGCACTCTCCTCACTTATACTGTTCACCTGGTAACATGTCCCGTGTTTATTAAAACATCAGGGGAACTCACTCTCCTCACTTATACTGTTCACCTGGTAACATGTCCTGTGCGTGTTAAAACATCAGGGGAACACACTCTCCTCACTTATACTGTTCACCTGGTAACATGGCCTGTGCGTGTTAAAACATCAGGGGAACTCACTCTCCTCACTTATGCTGTTGACCTGGTAACATGTCCCATGTATATTAAACCATGAGGGGAACACATTCTCCTCACCTATGCTGTTCACCTGCTAACATGTCCCGTGTATATTGATCCATCAGGGGAACACACTCTCCTCACTTATACTGTTCAACTGGTAAGATGTCCCATGTATATTAAACAATCAGGGGAACACAGTCTCCTCACTTATACTGTTCACCTGGTAACATGTCCCGTGTATATTAAACCATCCGGGGAACACACTCTCCTCACTTATACTCGTCACCTGGTAACATGTCCCACGTATATTAAACAATCAGGGGAATACAGTCACATCACTTATACTGTTCACCTGGTAACATGTCCCGTGTATATTAAACCATCAGGGGAACACACTCTCCTCACTTATACTCGTCACCTGGTAACATGTCGCACGTATTTTAAACAATCAGGGGAACACGCTCTCTTCACTTATACTGTTCACCTGGTAACATGTCCCGTGTATATTAAACCATCTGGGGAACACACTCTCCTCACTTATACTGTTCACCTGGTAACATGTCCCGTGTATATTAAACCATCTGGGGAACACACTCTCCTCACTTATACTGTTCACCTGGTAACATGTCCCGGGTATATTAAACCATCTGCGGAACACACTCTCCTCACTTATACTGTTCACCTGGTAACATGTCCCGTGTATATTAAACCATCTGGGGAACACACTCTCCTCACTTATACTGTTCACCTGGTAACATGTCCCGTGTATATTAAACCATCTGGGGAACACACTCTCCTCACTTATACTGTTCACCTGGTAACATGTCCCGTGTATATTAAACCATCTGGGGAACACACTCTCCTCACTTATACAGTTCACCTGGTAACATGTCCCGTGTATATTAAACCATCTGGGGAACACACTCTCCTCATTTATACTGTTCACCTGGTAACATGTCCCGTGTGTATTAAACAATCTGGGGAACACACTCTCCTCACTTATACTGTTCACCTGGTAACATGTCCCGTTTATATTTAACAATCAGGGGAACACACTCTCCTCACTTATACTGTTCACCTGCTAACATGTCCCGTGTATATTAAACAATGAGGGGAAAACACTCTCATCACTTATACTCGTCACCTTGTAACATGTCCCACGTAAATGAAGCAATCAGGAGAACAGGCTCTCTTCACTTATTCTGTTCACCTGGTAACATGTCCCGTGTATGTTAGACCATCAGGGGAACACACAGTCCTCACTTCTACTCTTCACCTGGTGACACGTCCCGTGCGTGTTAAACCATCAGGGGAACACACTCTCCTCACTTATACTGTTCACCTGGTAACATGTACCGTGTATATTATACCATCAGGGGAACACACTCTCCTCACTTATACTGTTCACCTGGTAACATGTCCCGTGTATATTTAACAATCAGGGGAACACACTCTCCTCACTTATACTATTCACCTGGTAACATGTCCCGTGTATATTAAACCATCAGGGGAACACATTCTCCTCACTTATACTCGTCACCTGGTAACATGTCCCACGTATATTAAGCAATCAGGGGAACACGCTCTCTTCACTTATACTGTTCACCTGGTAACATGTCCCATGTATGTTACACCATCAGGGGAACACACTCTCCGCACTTATACTCGTCACCTGGTAACATGTCCCGTGTATATTACACCATCAGGGGAACACACTCTCTTCACATATACTGTTCACGTTGTAACATGTCCCGTGTATATTAAACAATGAGGGGAACACACTCTCCTCACTTATACTCGTCACCTGGTAACATGTCCCGTGTATATTACACCATCAGGGGAACACACTCTCCTCACTTCTACTCTTCACCTGGTGACACGTCCCGTGCGTGTTAAACCATCAAGGGAACACACTCTCCTCACTTATACTGCCCACCTGGTAACATGTCCCGTGAGTATTAAACAATCAGGGGAACACAGTCTCCTCACTTGTACTTTTCACCTGGTAACATTTCCCGTGTATATTAAACCATCAGGGGAACACATTCTCCTCACTTATACTGTTCACCTGGTAACATGTCCTGTGTATATTAAACCATCAGGGGAATACACTCTCCTCACTTATACTGTTCACCTGGTAACATGTCCGGTGTATATTAAACCATCAGGGGAATACATTCTCCTCACTTGTACTGTTCACCTGCTAACATGTCCCGTGTATATTATACCATCAGGGGAACACACTCTCCTCACTTATACTGTTCAGCTGGTAACATGTCCCGTGTATATTATAACATCAGGGGAACACACTCTCCTCACTTATACTGTTCACCTGGTAACATGTCCTGTGTATATTAAACCATCAGGGGAAAGCCCTCTCCTCACTTATACTGTTCACCTGGTAACATGTCCCGTGTGTATTAAACAATCAGGGGAACACACTCTCCTCCCTTATACTGTTCACCTGGTAACATGTCCCGTGTATATTAAACCATCAGGGGAACACATTCTCCTCACTTATACTGTTCAGCTGGTAACATGTCCCGTGTGTATTATACCATCAGGGAAACACACTCTCCTCACTTATACTCGTCACCTGGTAACATGTCCCACTTATATTAAGCAATCAGGGGAACACGCTCTCTTCACTTATACTGTTCACCTGGTAACATGTCCCGGGTATATTAAACCATCAGGGGAACACACTCTCCTCACTTATACTGTTCACCTGGTAACATGTCCCGTGTTTATTAAAACATCAGGGGAACTCACTCTCCTCACTTATACTGTTCACCTGGTAACATGTCCTGTGCGTGTTAAAACATCAGGGGAACACACTCTCCTCACTTATACTGTTCACCTGGTAACATGTCCTGTGCGTGTTAAAAAATCATGGGAACTCACTCTCCTCACTTATGCTGTTGACCTGGTAACATGTCCCATGTATATTAAACCATGAGGGGAACACATTCTCCTCACCTATGCTGTTCACCTGCTAACATGTCCCGTGTATATTGAACCATCAGGGGAACACACTCTCCTCACTTATACTGTTCAACTGGTAAGATGTCCCATGTATATTAAACAATCAGGGGAACACACTCTCCTCACTTATACTGTTCACCTGGTAACATGTCCCGTGTATATTAAACCATCCGGGGAACACACTCTCCTCACTTATACTCGTCACCTGGTAACATGTCCCACGTATATTAAACAATCAGGGGAATACAGTCACATCACTTATACTGTTCACCTGGTAACATGTCCCGTGTATATTAAACCATCAGGGGAACACACTCTCCTCACTTATACTCGTCACCTGGTAACATGTCCCACGTATTTTAAACAATCAGGGGAACACGCTCTCTTCACTTATACTGTTCACCTGGTAACATGTCCCGTGTATATTAAACCATCTGGGGAACACACTCTCCTCACTTATACTGTTCACCTGGTAACATGTCCCGTGTATATTAAACCATCTGCGGAACACACTCTCCTCACTTATACTGTTCACCTGGTAACATGTCCCGGGTATATTAAACCATCTGGGGAACACACTCTCCTCACTTATACTGTTCACCTGGTAACATGTCCCGTGTATATTAAACCATCTGGGGAACACACTTTCCTCACTTATACTGTTCACCTGGTAACATGTCCCGTGTATATTAAACCATCTGGGGAACACACTCTCCTCACTTATACTATTCACCTGGTAACATGTCCCGGGTATATTAAACAATGAGGGGAAAACACTCTCCTCGCTTATACTCGTCACCTTGTAACATGTCCCACTTATATTAAGCAATCAGGAGAACAGGCTCTCTTCACTTATTCTGTTCACCTGGTAACATGTCCCGTGTATGTTAGACCATCAGGGGAACACACACTCCTCACTTCTACTCTTCACCTGGTGACACGTCCCGTGCGTGTTAAACCATCAGGGGAACACACTCTCCTCACTTATACTGTTCACCTGGTAACATGTCCCGTGTATATTATACCATCAGGGGAACACACTCTCCTCACTTATACTGTTCACCTGGTAACATGTCCCGTGTATATTAAACCATCTGGGGAACACACTCTCCTCACTTATACTGTTCACCTGGTAACATGTCCCGGGTATATTAAACCATCTGGGGAACACACTCTCCTCACTTATACTGTTCACCTGGTAACATGTCCCGTGTATATTAAACCATCTGGGGAACACACTCTCCTCACTTATACTGTTCACCTGGTAACATGTCCCGTGTATATTAAACCATCTGGGGAACACACTCTCCTCACTTATACTGTTCACCTGGTAACATGTCCCGGGTATATTAAACCATCTGGGGAACACACTCTCCTCACTTATACTGTTCACATGGTAACATGTCCCGTGTATATTAAACCATCTGGGGAACACACTCTCCTCACTTATACTGTTCACCTGGTAACATGTCCCGTGTATATTAAACCATCTGGGGAACACACTCTCCTCATTTATACTGTTCACCTGGTAACATGTCCCGTGTGTATTAAACAATCTGGGGAACACACTCTCCTCACTTATACTGTTCACCTGGTAACATGTCCCGTTTATATTTAACAATCAGGTGAACACACTCTCCTCACTTATACTGTTCACCTGCTAACATGTCCCGTGTATATTAAACAATGAGGGGAAAACACTCTCCTCACTTATACTCGTCACCTTGTAACATGTCCCACGTATATTAAGCAATCAGGAGAACAGGCTCTCTTCACTTATTCTGTTCACCTGGTAACATGTCCCGTGTATATTAAACCATCAGGGGAAAGCCTTCTCCTCACTTATGCTGTTCACCTGGTAACATGTCCCGTGTATATTAGACCATCAGGGGAACACATTGTCCTCACTTCTACTCTTCACCTGGTGACACGTCCCGTGCGTCTTAAACCATCAGGGGAACACACTCTCCTCACTTATACTGTTCACCTGGTAACATGTCCCTTGTATATTAAACCATCAGGGGAAAGCCCTCTCCTCACTTATACTGTTCACCTGGTAACATGTCCCATGTGTATTAAACCATCAGGGGAACACACGCTCCTTACTTATACTGTTCACCTGGTAACATGTCCCATGTATATTAAACCATCTGGGGAACACACTCTCCTCACTTATACTGTTCACCTGGTAACATGTCCCGTGTATATTAGACCATCAGCGGAACACACTCTCCTCACTTTTATTCTTCACCAGGTGACACGTCCCGTGCGTGTTAAACCATCAGGGGAACACACTCTCCTCACTTATAAAGGGGGAGGGTGAACAGCCAGTTGTCATTGTGCACATAGGCTCCAATGATATAGGTAAAAAACGGGATGAGTTCCTACAAGCAGAGTTTAGGGAGTTAGGAGCCAAGTTAAAAAGTAGGACCTCAGAGGTAGTAATCTCAGGATTACTACCAGTGCCACGTGATAGTCAGAGTAAAAATGAAAGAATAGTCAGGATGAATGCGTGGCTTGAGAGATGGTGCAGGAAGGAGGGGTTCAGATTTTTGGGACATTGGGACCGGTTCTGGGGGAGGTGGGACTATTACAAATTGGACGGTCTACACCTGGGCCGGACTGGAACCAATGTCCTTGGAGGTGCTTTTGCTAACGCTGTTGGGGAGGGTTTAAACTAATGTGGCAGGGGGATGGGAACCAATTTAGGTCAGTTGACAGTAAGGAGGTAGTAACAAAAGCCTGTAAGGAATTAGATAATGAAGTCAGTGTGACTAAGGGGAAGAACAGGCAGGGAGCAGATGATGAATATAAAGGGACTGGTGGTCTGAGGTGCATTTGTTTTAATGCAAGAAGTGTAGTTGGTAAGGCAGATGAACTTAGGGCTTTGATTAGTACCTGGGAGTATGATGTTATTGCTATTACTGAGACTTGGTTGAGGGAAGGGCATGATTGGCAACTAAATATCCCAGGATATCGATGCTTCAGGCGGGATAGAGAGGGAGGTAAAAGGGGTGGAGGAGTTGCATTACTGGTCAAAGAGGATATCACAGCTGTGCTGAAGGAGGGCACTATGGAGGACTCGAGCAGTGAGGCAATATGGACAGAACTCAGAAATAGGAAGAGTGCGGTAACAATGTTGGGGCTGTACTACAGGCCTCCCAACAGCGAGCGTGAGATAGAGGTACAAATATGTAAACAGATTATGGAAAGATGTCGGAGCAACAGGGTGGTGGTGATAGGAGATTTTAATTTTCCCAACATTGACTGGGATTCACTTAGTGTTAGAGGTCCAGATGGAGCAGAATTTGTAAGGAGCATCCAGGAAGGTTTTCTAGAGCAGTATGTAAATAGTCCAACTCGGGAAGGGGCCATACTGGACCTGGTGTTGGGGAATGAGCCCGGACAGGTTGTTGAAGTTTCAGTAGGGGATTACTTTGGGAATAGTGATCACAATTCCGTAAGCTTTAAAATACTCATGGACAAAGACGAGAGTGGTCCGAAAGGAAGAGTGCTAAATTGGGGGAAGGCCAACTATACCAAAATTCGGCAGGAGCTGGGAAATGTAGATTGGGAGCAGCTGTTTGAAGGTAAATCCACATGTGATATGTGGGAGGCTTTTAAAGAGAGGTTGATTAGCGTGCAGGAGAGACATGTTCCTGTGAAAATGAGGGATAGAAATGGCAAGATTAGGGAACCATGGATGACAGGTGAAATTGTGAGACTAGCTAAGAGGAAAAAGGAAGCATACATAAGGTGTAGGCGGCTGATGAAAGACGAAGCTTTGAAAGAATATCGGGAATGTCGGACCAATCTGAAACGAGGAATTAAGAGGGCTAAAAGGGGTCATGAAATATCTTTAGCAAACAGGGTTAAAGAAAATCCCAAAGCATTTTATTCATATATAAGGAGAAAGAGGGTATCTAGAGAAAGGATTGGCCCACTAAAGGACAAAGAAGGAATGTTATGCTTGGACTCAGAGAAAATGGGTGAGATTCTAAACGAGTACTTTGCATCGGTATTCACCGAGGAGAGGGACATGACGGATGTTGAGGTTAGGAACAGATGTTTGATTACTCTCGGTCAAGTCGGCATAAGGAGGGAGAAAGTGTTGGGTATTCTAAAAGGCATTAAGGTGGACAAGTCCCCAGGTCCGGAGGGATCTATCCCAGGTTTCTGTGGGAAGCGAGAGAGGAAATAGCTGGGGCCTTAACAGATATCTTTGCAGCATCCTTAAACACGGGTGAGGTCCCGGAGGACTGGAGAATTGCTAATGTTGTCCCCTTGTTTAAGAAGGGTAGCAGGGATAATCCAGGTAATTATAGACCAGTGAGCCTGACGTCAGTGGTAGGGAAGCTGCTGGAGAAGATACTGAGGGATAGGATCTATTCCCATTTGTAAGAAAATGGGCTTATCAGTGATAGGCAACATGGTTTTGTGCAGGGAAGGTCATGTCTTACCAACTTAATAGAATTCTTTGAGGAAGTGGCAAAGTTGATTGATGAGGGAAGGGCTGTCGATGTCATATACATGGACTTCAGTAAGGCGTTTGATAAGGTTCCCCATGGTAGGCTGATGAAGAAAGTGAAGGCGCATGGGGTCCAAGGTGTACTAGCTAGATGGATAAAGAACTGGCTGGGCAACAGGAGACAGAGAGTAGCAGTGGAAGGGAGTTTCTCAAAATGGAGACGTGTGACCAGTGGTGTTCCACAGGGATCCGTGCTGGGACCACTGTTGTTTGTGATATACATTAATGATTTGGAGGAAAGTATAGGTGGTCTGATTAGCAAGTTTGCAGACGACACTAAGATTGGTGAAGTAGCAGATAGTGAAGGGGACTGTCAGAGAACACAGCAGAATATAGATAGATTGGAGAGTTGGGCAGAGAAATGGCAGATGGAGTTCAATCAGGGCAAATGCGAGGTGATGCATTTTGGAAGATCCAATTCAAGAGTGAACTATACAGTAAATGGAAAAGTCCTGGGGAAAATTGATGTCCAGAGAGATTTGGGTGTTCAGGTCCATTGTTCCCTGAAGGTGGCAACGCAGGTAAATAGAGTGGTCAAGAAGGCATACGGCATGCTTTCCTTCATCGGACGGGGTATTGAGTACAAGAGTTGGCAGGTCATGTTACAGTTGTATAGGACTTTGGTTCGGCCACATTTGGAATACTGCGTACAGTTCTGGTCGCCACATTACCAAAAGGATGTGGATGCTTTGGAGAGGGTGCAGAGGAGGTTCACCAGGATGTTGCCTGGTATGGAGGGCGCTAGCTATGAAGAGAGGTTGAGTAGATTAGGATTATTTTCATTAGAAAGACGGAGGTTGAGGGGGGACCTGATTGAGGTGTACAAAATCATGAGAGGTATAGACAGGGTGGACAGCAAGAGGCTTTTTCCCAGAGTGGGGGATTCAATTACTAGAGGACACGAGTTCAAAGTGAGAGGGGAAAAGTTTAGGGGGGATATGCGTGGAAAGTTCTTTACGCAGAGGGTGGTGGGCACCTGGAACGCGTTGCCAGCGGAGGTGGTAGATGCGGGCACGATGGAGTCTTTTAAGATGTATCTGGACAGATACATGAATGGGCAGGAAGAAAAGAGATACAGAACCTTAGAAAATAGGCGACATGTTTAGAGAGAGGATCTGGATCGGCGCAGGCTTGGAGGGCCGAAGGGCCTGTTCCTGTGCTGCAACTGTCTTTGTTCTTTGTTCTTTGTTCTTTGAGTACCACTCCAGCTGCTATTAATGGAGGTCTGGATCGAATTGGCACTTTCCTGATGTGAGTGGGGATCAGTTCAACTCCAGCTTGTATTAATAGAGGCCTGGAATGAACTGTCACTTTCCTGCTGTGTGAGTGGGACTCAGTCGCACTCCAGCTGGTATTACAGAGGTCTGAATTGAATTGGCTCTTTCCTGGTGTGTGAGTGGGACTCAGTCGCACTCCAGCTGGTATTAATTAGTGGTCTGGATTCAATTGGCTCTTTCCTGGTGTGTGAGTGGGGCTCAGTACAACTCCAGCTGGTATGAATAAAGGTCTGGATTGAATTCTCTCTTCCCTGGTGTGTGAGTGGGGCTCAGTACCACTCCAGCTGGTATTAAGAGGTCTGGATTGAATGGGCCTCTTTCCTGGTGTCTGAGTGATCCTCAGTCGCACTCCAGCTGGTATTAATAGAGGCCTGGAATGACCTGTCCCTTTCCGGCTGTGTGAGTGGGACTCTGTCGCACTCCAGCTGGTATTAATAGAGGCCTGGAATGAACTGACACCTTCATGGCGTGTGAGAGGGACTCAGACGCACACCAGCTGCTATTATGGAGGTCAGGATTGAATTGGCTCTTTCTGGAGTGTGAGAGGGAGTTAATTCCACTCCAGCTGGTATGAATAGAGGCCTGAATTGAATTGGCACTTTCCTGGTTTGTGAGTGGGACTCAGTACCACTCCAGCTGGTATTAATAGAGGCCTGAATTGAATTGGCTCTTTCCTGGGGTGTGAGTGGGACTTAGACGCACACCAGCTGCTATTATAGAGGTCAGGATTGAATTGGCTGTTTCTGGTGTGTGTGATGGAGTTAATTCCACTCCAGCTGGTATTAATAGAGGCCTGGAATTAACTGCCCTTTCCTGGTGTGTGAGTGGGAATCAGTACCCCTCCAGCTGGTATTAATAGAGGCCTGGATTGAATTGGATCTTTCTGGTGTCTGCGTGGGGCTCAGTACCACTCCAGCTGGTATTAATAGAGGTCTGGATTGAATTGGCTCTTTCCTGGTGTGTGAGTGGGACTCAGTACCACTCCAGCTGGTATTAATAGAGGTCTGGATTGAATTGGCTATTTCCTGGTGTGTGAGTGGGAGTTAATTCCACTCCAGCTGGTATTAATAGAAGCCTGGATTGAATTGGCTCTTAACTGATGTGTGATCGGGAATCCGAACCACTCCAGCTGGTATTCATAGGGTTGGGACTGAATTGGCTGTTTCCTGGTGTGTGAGCGGGGCTCAGTACCACTCCAGCTGGTATTAATAGAGACATGGATTGAATTGGCTCTTTTTTGGTGAGTGATTGGGGATTAGTGCCACTCCTGCTGGTATTAAAAGAGGCCTGAATTGAATTGTCTCTTTCCTGGTGTGTGAGTGAGACTCAGTACCACTCCAGCTGGTATTAATTCGTGTTCTGGATTCAATTGGCTCTTTCCTGGTGTGTGAGTGGGACTCAGTACCACTCCAGCTGGTATTAATTCGTGTTCTGGATTCAATTGGCTCTTTCCTGGTGTGTGAGTGGGACTCAGTACCACTCCAGCTGGTATTAATTCGTGTTCTGGATTCAATTGGCTCTTTCCTGGTGTGTGAGTGGGGTTCAGTAGAACTCCAGCTGGTATTAATAGAGGTCTGAATTGAATTGGCTCTTTCCTGGTTTGTGAGTGGGACTCAGTACCACTCCAGCTGGTATTAATTCGTGTTCTGGATTCAATTGGCTCTTTCCTGGTGTGTGAGTGGGGTTCAGTAGAACTCCAGCTGGTATTAATAGAGGTCTGGATTGAATTGGCTCTTTCCTGGTGTGTGAGTGGGACTCAGTACCACTCCAGCTGGTATTAATTCGTGTTCTGGATTCAATTGGCTCTTTCCTGGTGTGTGAGTGGGACTCAGTACCACTCCAGCTGGTATTAATAGAGGTCTGAATTGAATTGGCTCTTTCCTGGTTTGTGAGTGGGACTCAGTACCACTCCAGCTGGTATTAATTCGTGTTCTGGATTCAATTGGCTCTTTCCTGGTGTGTGAGTGGGGTTCAGTAGAACTCCAGCTGGTATTAAAAGAGGCCTGAATTGAATTGTCTCTTTCCTGGTGTGTGAGTGAGACTCAGTACCACTCCAGCTGGTATTAATTCGTGTTCTGGATTCAATTGGCTCTTTCCTTGTGTGTGAGTGGGACTCAGTACCACTCCAGCTGGTATTAATAGAGGTCTGAATTGAATTGGCTCTTTCCTGGTTTGTGAGTGGGACTCAGTACCACTCCAGCTGGTATTAATTCGTGTTCTGGATTCAATTGGCTCTTTCCTGGTGTGTGAGTGGGGTTCAGTAGAACTCCAGCTGGTATTAATAGAGGTCTGGATTGAATTGGCTCTTTCCTGGTGTGTGAGTGAGACTCAGTACCACTCCAGCTGGTATTAATAGAGGTCTGGATTGAATTCTCTCTTCCCTGGTGTGTGAGTGGGGCTCAGTACCACTCCAGCTGGTATTAATTAGTGTTCTGGATTGAATTGTCTCTTTCCTGGTGTGTGAGTGGGACTCAGTACCATTCCAGCTGGTATGAATAGCGGCCTGGATTGAATTGGCTCTTTCCTGGTGCGTGATTGGGACTCCGAACCACTCCAGCTGGTATTAATAGGGTTGGGACTGAATTGGCTGTTTCCTGGTGTGTGAGTGGGACTCAGTACCACTCCAGCTGGTATTAATAGAGGCCTGGATTGAGTTGGCTGTTTCCTGGTGTGTGAGCGGGGCTCAGTACCACTCCAGCTGGTATTAATAGAGACATGGATTGAATTGGCTCTTTTTTGGTGAGTGATTGGGGATTAGTGCCACTCCTGCTGGTATTAAAAGAGGCCTGAATTGAATTGTCTCTTTCCTGGTGTGTGAGTGAGACTCAGTACCACTCCAGCTGGTATTAATTCGTGTTCTGGATTCAATTGGCTCTTTCCTGGTGTGTGAGTGGGGTTCAGTAGAACTCCAGCTGGTATTAATAGAGGTCTGGATTGAATTGGCTCTTTCCTGGTGTGTGAGTGGGACTCAGTACCACTCCAGCTGGTATTAATAGAGGTCTGAATTGAATTGGCTCTTTCCTGGTTTGTGAGTGGGACTCAGTACCACTCCAGCTGGTATTAATTCGTGTTCTGGATTCAATTGGCTCTTTCCTGGTGTGTGAGTGGGGTTCAGTAGAACTCCAGCTGGTATTAATAGAGGTCTGGATTGAATTCTCTCTTCCCTGGTGTGTGAGTGGGGCTCAGTACCACTCCAGCTGGTATTAATTAGTGTTCTGGATTGAATTGTCTCTTTCCTGGTGTGTGAGTGGGACTCAGTACCATTCCAGCTGGTATGAATAGCGGCCTGGATTGAATTGGCTCTTTCCTGGTGCGTGATTGGGACTCCGAACCACTCCAGCTGGTATTAATACGGTTGGGATTGAATTGGCTCTTTCCTGGTGTGTGAGTGGGACTCAGTACCACTCCAGCTGGTATTAATAGAGGCCTGGATTGAATTGGCTCTTTGCTGGGGAGTGAGTGGGGATTAGTGCCACTCCTGCTGGTATTAAAAGAGGCCTAAATTGAATTGTCTCTTTCCTGGTGTGTGAGTGAGACTCAGTACCACTCCAGCTGGTATTAATAGAGGCCTGGATTGAATTGGCTCTTTGCTGGGGAGTGAGTGGGGATCTGTACCACTCCAGCTGGTATTAATAGAGATCTGGTTTGAATTTGCTCTTTGCTGGTGTGTGAGTGCGGATCAGTACCAATCCAGCTGGTATTAATAGAGGCCTGGATTGAATTGGCTCTTTGCTGGGGAGTGAGTGGGGATCTGTACCACTCCAGCTGGTATTAAAAGAGGTCTGGATTGAATTGGCACTTCTTGATGTGTGTGTGGGACTCAGTACCACTCCAGCTGGTATTAAAAGAGGTCTGGATTGAATTGGCACTACTTGCTGTGTGTGTGGGGCTCAGTACCACTCCAGCTGGTATTAATAGAGGCTTGGATTGAATTGGCTCTTGCTGGTGCCTGAGTGGGGCTCAGTACCATCCTGGTGGTATTATTAGTGGTCTGGATGGAATGGTCTCTTTCCTGGTGCGTCCGTGAGAATCAGTATCACTCCAGCTGGTATTAATAGAGGTCTGGAATGAATTGGCTCTTTCTGGTGTGTGAGTGGGACACAGTGCCAGAACACCCGGTGTTAATAGAGTCCTGGAATGAACTGTCTCTTCTCTGCTGTGTGAGTGGGACTCAGTCCCACTCCAAATGTTATTAATAGAGGCCTGCATTGAATTGCCTCTTTCCTGGTGTGTGAGTGGCTCTCAGTCCCACTCCAGTCGCTATAGATAGAGGCCTGGATCGAAATGGCTCTTCCCTGGTGTGTGAGTGGGGCTCAGTGCCACTCCAGCTGGCATTAATAGAGGTCTGGATTGAATTGGCTCTTTCATGGTTAGTGATTGGGACTCAGTACCACTCCAGCTGGTATGAATAGAGGCTTGGATTGAATTGGCTCTTTCATGGTTAGTGAGTGGGACTCAGTACCACTCCAGCTGGTATGAATAGAGGTCTGGATTGAATTGGCTCTTTCTTGATGTGTGTGTGGGACTCAGTACCACTCCAGCTGGTATTAAAAGAGGTCTGGATTGAATTGGCACTTCTTGATGTGTGTGTGGGACTCAGTACCACTCCAGCTGGTATGAATAGAGGTCTGGATTGAATTGGCTCTTTCTTGATGTGTGTGTGGGACTCAGTACCACTCCAGCTGGTATTAATAGAGGCCTGGATTGAATTGGCTCTTGCTGGTGCCTGAGGGGGGCTCAGTACCATCCTGGTGGTATTATTAGTGGTCTGGATGGAATGGTCTCTTTCCTGGTGCGTCCGTGAGAATCAGTACCACTCCAGCTGGTATTAATAGAGGCCTAGAATGAATTGGCTCTTTCTGGTGTGTGAGTGGGACACAGTGCCAGAACAGCCGGTGTTAATAGAGTCCTGGAATGAACTGTCTCTTCTCTGCTGTGTGAGTGGGATTCAGTCCCACTCCAAATGTTATTAATAGAGGTCTGGATTGAATTGGCTCCTTCCTGGTGAGTGAGTGGGACTCAGTACCACTCCAGCTGGTATAAATAGATACCTGGATTGAATTGCCTCTTTCCTGGTGTGTGAGTGGGACTCAGTACCACTCCAGCTGGTATTAATAGATACCTGGATTGAATTGCCTCTTTCCTGGTGTGTGAGTGGCTCTCAGAACCACTCCAGCTGGTATTAATTGAGGTCTGAATTTAATTGGCTCTTTCATGGTTCGTGAGTGGGACTCAGTACCACTCCAGCTGGTATGAATAGAGGGCTGGATTGAATTGGCTCTTTCATGGTTAGTGAGTGGGACTCAGTACCACTCCAGCTGGTATGAATAGAGGGCTGGATTGAATTGGCTCCTTCCTGGTGAGTGAGTGGGGCTCAGTACCACTCCAGCTGTTATTAATCGTGGTCTGGATTGAATTGGCTCTTTCCTGGTGTGTGAGTGGGACTCAGTACCACTCCAGCTGGTATTAAAAGAGGTCTGGATTGAATTGGCACTTCTTGATGTGTGTGTGGGACTCAGTACCACTCCAGCTGCTATTAATAGATACCTGGATTGAATTGCCTCTTTCCTGGTGTGTGAGTGGCTCTCAGTCCCACTCCAGCTGGTATAAATAGAGGCCTGGATTGAATTGGCTCTTTACTGGTGTGTGAGTGGGACTCAATACCACTCCTACTGGTATTGATATAAGCCTCGATTGATATGGCTCTCTCCTGGTGTGAGTGGGACTCACTGCCACTCCAGCTGGTATTCATAGAGGCCTGTAATGAACTGTCCCTTTCCTGCTGTGTGAGTGGGACTCAGTCCCACTCCAGCTGGTATCAATGGCGGTCTGGCTTTAATTAGCTTTTTCCTGGTGTGTGAGTGGGAGTTAATTCCACTCCAGCTGGTATTTATAGAGACCTGGATTGAATTGGCTCTTTCTGGGGTGTTAGTGGGACTCAGTGCCACTCCAGCTAGTATTAATGGAAGCCTGGAATGAACTATCTCTTTCCTGGTGTGTGAGTGGGTCTCAGTCCCACTCCAGCTGGTATCAATGGCGGTATGGCTTTCATTAGCTTTTTCCTGGTGTGTGAGTGGGGCTCAGTACCACTCCAGCTGGTATTAATAAAGGTTTGCATTGAATTGGCTCTTTCCTGGTGTGTCAGTGGGACTCAGTACCACTCCAGCTGGTGATAATATAGGCTCGGTTTCAATTGGCTCTTTCCTGGTGTGTGAATGGGAGTTAATTTTACTCCAGCTGGTATAAATAGAGGCCTGGATTGAATTGGTTCTTTCCCGGTATGTGAATGAGCCTCAGTACCACTCCAGCTGGTATTAATATAGGCTCAAATTCAATTGGCTCTTATCTGGTGTGTGAGTGGGGCTCAGTACCACTCCAGCTGGCATTAATAGAGGTCTGGATTGAATTGGCTGTTTCCTGGTGTGTGTGTGGGACTCAGTACCACTCCAGCTGGTTTTAACAAAGGCCAGTTCGATCTGATGATATGCACTGTTGTCTGTTTGATGTCACCTGCACCGCGGCCATTTTAAGCGACATGTGCTGCGGCCATTCTAAATGATGTGCTCTGTGGTCTGTTTGATGTCACCTTCACTGCGGCCATTTTACGTGACATATGGTACGGCCATTTTAAATGATATGCACTGTGGTCTGTTTGATGTCACCGTCACTGCGTCCATTTTAAATGTTATGCTCTGTGGTCTGTTTGATGTCACCTTGACTGCAGCCATTTTACGTGACATGTGCTGCGGCCATTTTAAATGATATGCACTGTGGTCTGTTTGATGTCACCTTGACTGCAGCCATTTTACGTGACATGTGCTGCGGCCATTTTAAATGACATGCACTGTGGTCTGTTTGATGTCACCGTCACTGCGTCCATTTTAAATGTTATGCTCTGTGGTCTGTTTGATGTCACCTTCACTGCGGCCATTTTACGTGACATGTGCTGCGGCCATTTTAAATGATATGCTCTGTGATCTGTTTGAATTGAGAGTAATCCACGGGGATCATTTTCAATGTTTTCTGTCCAGGGCAGTGAATGTAACAGATTATAAATGAGAATAAAATCTCATAAAGGATAATAAATCACAGACAATCATAAATATTATAAAGATTTACAAAGTGAGAGGAAGAATTATAAACAGTTTATAAAGGTTGTAAAGGTCAGTAAATGTTTATAAATTATTATAAAGAATTATCAATAATTATCAGGATTCCTTTAGTTTGAAAGGGATTATAAAAGAATCAGAAAGATTCAGACCCCGCCCCCACTCCCGTCACCCTGGAAACAGACCCCGCCCCCACTCCCGTCACCCTGGAAACAGACCCCGCCACCACTCCCGTCACCCTGGAAACAGACCCCGCCCCCACTCCCGTCACCCTGGAAACAGACCACGCCCCCACTCCCGTCACCCTGGAAACAGACCCCGCCCCCTCTCCCGTCACCCTGGAAACAGACCCCGCCCCCACTCCCGTCACCCTGGAAACAGACCCCGCCCCCACTCCCGTCTCCCTGGAAACAGACCCCGCCCCCACTCGCCGTCACTTTGGTAACAGACCACGCCCCCATTCGCCGTCACTCTGGAAACAGACCCCGCCCCCACTCACCGTCACCTTGGAAACAGACCCCGCCCCCACTCACCGTCACCCTGGAAACAGACCCCGCCCCCTCTCCCGTCACCCTGGAAACAGACCCCGCCCCCACTCCCGTCTCCCTGGAAACAGACCCCGCCCCCACTCCCCGTCACCCTGGAAACAGACCCCGCCCCCACTCCCGTCACCCTGGAAACAGACCCCGCCCCCACTCCCGTCTCCCTGGAAACAGACCCCGCCCCCACTCGCCGTCACTTTGGTAACAGACGACGCCCCCATTCGCTGTCACTCTGGAAACAGACCCCGCCCCCACTCGCCGTCACCTTGGAAACAGACCCCGCCCCCACTCGCCGTCACCTTGGTAACAGACCCCGCCCCCACTCCCGTCACCCTGGAAACAGACTCCGCCCCCACTCCCGTCACCCTGGAAACAGACCCCGCCACCACTCCCGTCACCCTGGAAACAGACCCCGCCCCCACTCCCGTCACCCAGGAAACAGACCCCGCCCCCACTCCCGTCACCCTGGAAACAGACCCCGCCCCCACTCCCGTCACCCTGGAAACAGACCCCGCCCCCACTCCCGTCACACTGGAAACAGACCCCGCCCCCACTCCCGTCTCCCTGGAAACAGAACCCGCCCCCACTCGCCGTCACTTTGGTAACAGACCACGCCCCCATTCGCCGTCACTCTGGAAACAGACCCCGCCCCCACTCACCGTCACCTTGGAAACAGACCCCGCCCCCACTCACCGTCACCCTGGAAACAGACCCCGCCCCCACTCCCGTCACCCTGGAAACAGACCCCGCCCCCACTCCCGTCTCCCTGGAAACAGACCCCGCCCCCACTCCCCGTCACCCTGGAAACAGACCCCGCCCCCACTCCCGTCTCCCTGGAAACAGACCCCGCCCCCACTCGCCGTCACTTTGGTAACAGACCACGCCCCCATTCGCCGTCACTCTGGAAACAGACCCCTCCCCCACTCACCGTCACCTTGGAAACAGACCCCGCCCCCACTCGCCGTCACCTTGGTAACAGACCCCGCCCCCACTCCCGTCACCCTGGAAACAGACCCCGCCCCCACTCCCGTCACCTTGGTAACAGACCCCGCCCCCACTCGCCGTCACCTTGGTAACAGACCCCGCCCCCACTCCCGTCACCTTGGTAACAGACCCCGCCCGCACTCCCGTCACTTTGGTATCAGACCACGCCCCCACTCGCCGTCACCTTGGAAACAGGCCCCTCCCCCGCTCTGTCTCCATGGTGAGAGGCCCCTCCCTCGCTCTGTCTCCATGGTGAGAGGCCCCTCCCCCACTCTGTCTCCATGGTGACAGTCCCCTCCCCCGCTCTGTCTCCATGGTGAGAGGCCCCTCCCCCGCTCTGTCTCCATGGTGACAGGCCCCTCCCCCGCTCGGTCTCCATGGTGAGAGGCCCCTCCCCCGCTCTGTCTCCATGGTGACAGTCCCCTCCCCCGCTCTGTCTCCATGGTGAGAGGCCCCTCCCCCGCTCTGTCTCCATGGTGAGAGGCCCCTCCCCCACTCTGTCTCCATGGTGACAGTCCCCTCCCCCGCTCTGTCTCCATGGTGAGAGGCCCCTCCCCCGCTCTGTCTCCATGGTGACAGGCCCCTCCCCCGCTCTGTCTCCATGGTGACAGTGTCCTCCCCCGCTCTGTCTCCATGGTGACAGTCCCCTCCCCCGCTCTGTCTCCATGGTGACAGGCCCCTCCCCCGCTCTGTCTCCATGGTGACAGGCCCCTCCCCCGCTCTGTCTCCATGGTGACAGGCCCCTCCCCCGCTCTGTCTCCATGGTGACAGTCTCCTCCCCCGCTCTGTCTCCATGGTGAGTGGCCCCTCCCCCGCTCTGTCTCCATGGTGACAGGACCCTCCCCCGCTCTGTCTCCATGGTGACAGTCCCCTCCCCCGCTCTGTCTCCATGGTGACAGGCCCCTCCCCCGCTCTGTCTCCATGGTGACAGTCTCCTCCCCCGCTCTGTCTCCATGGTGACAGTCCCCTCCCCCGCTCTGTCTCCATGGTGAGAGGCCCCTCCCCCGCTCTGTCTCCATGGTGACAGTCCCCTCCCCCGCTCTGTCTCCATGGTGACAGGCCCCTCCCCCGCTCTGTCTCCATGGTGACAGTCTCCTCCCCCGCTCTGTCTCCATGGTGACAGTCTCCTCCCCCGCTCTGTCTCCATGGTGAGAGGCCCCTCCCCCGCTCTGTCTCCATGGTGACAGGCCCCTCCCCCGCTCTGTCTCCATGGTGACAGTCTCCTCCCCCGCTCTGTCTCCATGGTGACAGTCTCCTCCCCCGCTCTGTCTCCATGGTGAGAGGCCCCTCCCCCGCACTGTCTCCATGGTGACAGGCCCCTCCCCCGCTCTTTCTCCATGGTGACAGTCTCCTCCCCCGCTCTGTCTCCATGGTGACAGTCTCCTCCCCCGCTCTGTCTCCATGGTGACAGTCCCCTCCCCCGCTCTGTCTCCATGGTGAGAGGCCCCTCCCCCGCTCTGTCTCCATGGTGACAGTCCCCTCCACCGCTCTGTCTCCATGGTGACAGGCCCCTCCCCGCTCTGTCTCCATGGTGACAGTCTCCTCCCCCGCTCTGTCTCCATGGTGACAGTCTCCTCCCCTGCTCTGTCTCCATGGTGAGAGGCCCCTCCCCCGCTCTGTCTCCATGGTGACAGTCCCCTCCCCCGCTCTGTCTCCATGGTGACAGGCCCCTCCCCCGCTCTGTCTCCATGGTGACAGTCTCCTCCCCCGCTCTGTCTCCATGGTGACAGTCTCCTCCCCGCTCTGTCTCCATGGTGACAGTCCCCTCCCCCGCTCTGTCTCCATGGTGACAGGCCCCTCCCCCGCTCTGTATCCATGGTGAGAGGCCCCTCCCCCGCTCTGTCTCCATGGTGACAGTCTCCTCCCCCGCTCTGTCTCCATGGTGACAGTCTCCTCCCCCGCTCTGTATCCATGGTGAGAGGCCCCTCCCCCGCTCTGTCTCCATGGTGACAGGCCCCTCCCCCGCTCTGTCTCCATGGTGACAGTCTCCTCCCCCGCTCTGTCTCCATGGTGACAGTCTCCTCCCCCGCTCTGTCTCCATGGTGAGAGGCCCCTCCCCCGCTCTGTCTCCATGTTGACAGTCCCCTCCCCCGCTCTGTCTCCATGGTGACAGTCTCCTCCCCCGCTCTGTCTCCATGGTGACAGGCTTCTCCCCCGCTCTGTCTCCATGGTGACAGTCTCCTCCCCCGCTCTGTCTCCATGGTGACAGTCCCCTCCCCCGCTCTGTCTCCATGGTGAGAGGCCCCTCCCCCGCTCTGTCTCCATGGTGAGAGGCCCCTCCCCCGCTCTGTCTCCATGGTGACAGTCCCCTCCCCCGCTCTGTCTCCATGGTGAGAGGCCCCTCCCCCGCTCTGTCTCCATGGTGAGAGGCCCCTCCCCCGCTCTGTCTCCATGGTGACAGTCCCCTCCCCCGCTCTGTCTCCATGGTGAGAGGCCCCTCCCCCGCTCTGTCTCCATGGTGACAGTCTCCTCCCCCACTCTGTCTCCATGGTGACAGTCTCCTCCCTCGCTCTGTCTCCATGGTGACAGTCCCCTCCCCCGCTCTGTCACCATGGTGAGAGGCCCCTCCCCCGCTCTGTCTCCATGGTGACAGTCCCCTCCCTCGCTCTGTCTCCATGGTGACTGCCCCTCCCCCGCTCTGTCTCCATGGTGACAGGCCCCTCCCCCGCTCTGTCACTATGGTGAGAGGCCCCTCCCCCGCTCTGTCTCCATGGTGACAGGCCCCTCCCCCGCTCTGTCTCCATGGTGAGAGGCCCCTGCCCCGCTCTGTCTCCATGGTGAGAGGCCCCTCCCCCGCTCTGTCTCCATGGTGAGAGGCCCCTCCCCCGCTCTGTCTCCATGGTGAGAAGCCCCTCCCCCGCTCTGTCTCCATGGTGACAGGCCCCTCCCCCGCTCTGTCTCCATGGTGAGAGGCCCCTCCCCCGCTCTGTCTCCATGGTGACAGGCTCCTCCCCCGCTCTGTCTCCATGGTGACAGTCTCCTCCCCCGCTCTGTCTCCATGGTGACAGGCTCCTCCCCCGCTCTGTCTCCATGGTGACAGTCTCCTCCCCCGCTCTGTCTCCATGGTGACAGGCTCCTCCCCCGCTCTGTCTCCATGGTGACAGTCCCCTCCCCCGCTCTGTCTCCATGGTGAGAGGCCCCTCCCCCGCTCTGTCTCCATGGTGAGAGGCCCCTCCACCGCTCTGTCTCCATGGTGAGAGGCCCCTCCCCCGCTCTGTCTCCATGGTGAGAGGCCCCAACCCCGCTTTGTCTCCATGGTGACAGTCTCCTCGCCCGCTCTGTCTCCATGGTGACAGGCCCCTCCCCCGCTCTGTCTCCATGGTGACAGTCTCCTCCCCCGCTCTGTCTCCATGGTGACAGGCCCCTCCCCCGCTCTGTCTCCATGGTGACAGGCCCCTCCCCCGCTCTGTCTCCATGGTGAGAGGCCCCTCCCCCGCTCTGTCTCCATGGTGAGAGGCCCCTCCCCCGCTCTGTCTCCATGGTGAGAGGCCCCTCCCCCGCTCTGTCTCCATGGTGACAGGCCCCTCCCCCGCTCTGTCTCCATGGTGACAGTCCCCTCCCCCGCTCTGTCTCCATGGTGAGAGGCCCCTCCCCCGCTCTGTCTCCATGGTGAGAGGCCCCTCCCCCGCTCTGTCTCCATGGTGACAGTCCCCTCCCCCGCTCTGTCTCCATGGTGACAGGCCCCTCCCCCGCTCTGTCTCCATGGTGAGAGGCCCCTCCCCCGCTCTGTCTCCATGGTGACAGGCTCCTCCCCCGCTCTGTCTCCATGGTGACAGTCTCCTCCCCCGCTCTGTCTCCATGGTGACAGGCTCCTCCCCCGCTCTGTCTCCATGGTGACAGTCTCCTCCCCCGCTCTGTCTCCATGGTGACAGGCTCCTCCCCCGCTCTGTCTCCATGGTGACAGTCCCCTCCCCCGCTCTGTCTCCATGGTGAGAGGCCCCTCCCCCGCTCTGTCTCCATGGTGAGAGGCCCCTCCCCCGCTCTGTCTCCATGGTGAGAGGCCCCTCCCCCGCTCTGTCTCCATGGTGTGAGGCCCCTCCCCCGCTTTGTCTCCATGGTGACAGTCTCCTCGCCCGCTCTGTCTCCATGGTGACAGGCCCCTCCCCCGCTCTGTCTCCATGGTGACAGTCTCCTCCCCCGCTCTGTCTCCATGGTGACAGGCCCCTCCCCCGCTCTGTCTCCATGGTGACAGGCCCCTCCCCCGCTCTGTCTCCATGGTGAGAGGCCCCTCCCCCGCTCTGTCTCCATGGTGAGAGGCCCCTCCCCCGCTCTGTCTCCATGGTGAGAGGCCCCTCCCCCGCTCTGTCTCCATGGTGACAGGCGCCTCCCCCACTCTGTCTCCATGGTGACAGTCCCCTCCCCCGCTCTGTCTCCATGGTGAGAGGCCCCTCCCCCGCTCTGTCTCCATGGTGAGAGGCCCCTCCCCCGCTCTGTCTCCATGGTGACAGTCCCCTCCCCCGCTCTGTCTCCATGGTGACAGGCCCCTCCCCCGCTCTGTCTCCATGGTGAGAGGCCCCTCCCCCGCTCTGTCTCCATGGTGAGAGGCCCCTCCCCCGCTTTGTCTCCATGGTGACAGTCTCCTCCCCCGCTCTGTCTCCATGGTGACAGGCCCCTCCCCCGCTCTGTCTCCATGGTGACAGTCTCCTCCCCCGCTCTGTCTCCATGGTGACAGGCCCCTCCCCCGCTCTGTCTGCATGGTGACAGGCCCCTCCCCCGCTCTGTCTCCATGGTGAGAGGCCCCTCCCCCGCTCTGTCTCCATGGTGACAGTCCCCTCCCCCGCTCTGTCTCCATGGTGAGAGGCCCCTCCCCCGCTCTGTCTCCATGGTGACAGGCTCCTCCCCCGCTCTGTCTCCATGGTGACAGGCCCCTCCCCCGCTCTGTCTCCATGGTGACAGTCCCCTCCCCCGCTCTGTCTCCATGGTGACAGGCCCCTCCTCCGCTCTGTCTCCATGGTCAGAGGCCCCTCCCCCGCTCTGTCTCCATGGTGAGAGGCCCCTCCCCCGCTCTGTCTCCATGGTGAGAGGCCCCTCCCCTGCTCTGTCTCCATGGTGACAGACTCCTCCCCCGCTCTGTCTCCATGGTGACAGGCCCCTCCCCAGCTCTGTCTCCATGGTGACAGTCCCCTCCCCCGCTCTGTCTCCATGGTGAGAGGCCCCTCCCCCGCTCTGTCTCCATGGTGACAGTCCCCTCCCCCGCTCTGTCTCCATGGTGACAGTCCCCTCCCCCGCTCTGTCTCCATGGTGACAGGCCCCTCCCCCGCTCTGTCTCCATGGTGACAGTCCCCTCCCCCGCTCTGTCTCTATGGTGACAGTCCCCACCCCCGCTCTGTCTCCATGGTGACAGTCTCCTCCCCCGCTCTGTCTCCATGGTGACAGTCCCCTCCCCCGCTCTGTCTCCATGGTGAGAGGCCCCTCCCCCGCTCTGTCTCCATGGTGACAGTCCCCTCCCCCGCTCTGTCTCCATGGTGAGAGGCCCCTCCCCCGCTCTGTCTCCATGGTGACAGGCCCCTCCCCCGCTCTGTCTCCATGGTGAGAGGCCCCTCCCCCGCTCTGTCTCCATGGTGAGAGGCCCCTCCCCCGCTCTGTCTCCATGGTGAGAGGCCCCTCCCCCGCTCTATCTCCATGGTGAGAGGCCCCTCCCCCGCTCTGTATCCGTGGTGACAGGCCCCTCCCCCGCTGTGTATCCATGGTGACAGGCCCCTCCCCCGCTCTGTCTCCATGGTGACAGTCTCCTCCCCCGCTCTGTCTCCATGGTGACAGGCCGCTCCCCCGCTCTGTCTCCATGGTGACAGGCCCCGCCCCCGCTCTGTATCCATGGTGACAGGCCCCTACCCCGCTCTGTCTCCATGGTGACAGTCCCCTCCCCCGCTCTGTCTCCATGGTGACAGTCTCCTCCCCCGCTCTGTATCCATGGTGAGAGGCCCCTCCCCCGCTCTGTATCCATGGTGACAGGCCCCTCCCCCGCTCTGTCTCCATGGTGACAGTCTCCTCCCCCGCTCTGTCTCCATGGTGACAGTCCCCTCCCCCGCTCTGTCTCCATGGTGACAGTCCCCTCCCCCGCTCTGTCTCCATGGTGCGAGGCCCCTCCCCCGCTCTGTCTCCATGGTGAGAGGCCCCTCCCCCGCTCTGTCTCCATGGTGACAGTCTCCTCCCCCGCTCTGTCTCCATGGTGACAGGCCCCTCCCCCGCTCTGTCTCCATGGTGACAGTCCCCTCCCCCGCTCTGTCTCCATGGTGACAGTCCCCTCCCCCACTCTGTCTCCATGGTGACAGTCTTCTCCCCCGCTCTGTCTCCATGGTGACAGTCCCCTCCCCCGCTCTGTCTCCATGGTGACAGTCTCCTCCCCCGCTCTGTCTCCATGGTGACAGGCCCCTCCCCCGCTCTGTATCCATGGTGAGAGGCCCCTCCCCCGCTCTGTCTCCATGGTGACAGGCCCCTCCCCCGCTCTGTCTCCATGGTGACAGTCCCCTCCCCCGCTCTGTATCCATGGTGACAGGCTCCTCCCCCGCTCTGTCTCCATGGTGACAGGCCCCTCCCCCGCTCTGTATCCATGGTGAGAGGCCCCTCCCCCGCTCTGTCTCCATGGTGACAGGCCCCTCCCCCGCTCTGTCTCCATGGTGACAGACCCCTCCCCCGCTCTGTATCCATGGTGCCAGTCCCCTCCCTCGCTCTGTCTCCATGGTGAGAGGCCCCTCCCCCGCTCTGTCTCCATGGTGACAGGCCCCTCCCCCGTTCTGTATCCATGGTGACAGGCCCCTCCCCCGCTCTGTCTCCATGGTTACAGGCCCCTCCCCCGCTCTGTCTCCATGGTGACAGGCCCCTCCCCTGCTCTGTCTCCATGGTGACAGGCCCCTCCCCCGCTCTGTCTCCATGGTGACAGGCCCCTCCCCTGCTCTGTCTCTATGGTGACAGGCCCCTCCCCCGCTCTGTCTCCATGGTGACAGTCCCCTCCCCCGCTCTGTATCCATGGTGACAGGCCCCTCCCCTGCTCTGTCTCCATGGTGACAGACTCCTCCCCCGCTCTGTCTCCATGGTGACAGGCCCCTCCCCCGCTCTGTCTCCATGGTGACAGGCCCCTACCCCGCTCTGTATCCATGGTGACAGTCTCCTCCCCCGCTCTGTCTCCATGGTGACAGTCTCCTCCCCCGCTCTGTCTCCATGGTGACAGTCTCCTCCCCCGCTCTGTCTCCATGGTGAGAGGCCCCTCCCCCGCTCTGTATCCATGGTGAGAGGCCCCTCCCCCGCTCTGTCTCCATGGTGATAGTCCCCTCCCCCGCTCTGTCTCCATGGTGAGAGGCCCCTCCCCCGCTCTGTCTCCATGGTGACAGTCCCCTCCCCCGCTCTGTCTCCATGGTGAGAGGCCCCTCCCCTGCTCTGTCTCCATGGTGAGAGGCCCCTCCCCCGCTCTGTCTCCATGGTGACAGACTCCTCCCCCGCTCTGTCTCCATGGTGACAGGCCCCTCCCCCGCTCTGTCTCCATGGTGACAGGCCCCTCCCCCGCTCTGTCTCCATGGTGACAGTCTCCTCCCCCGCTCTGTCTCCATGGTGAGAGGCCCCTCCCCCGCTCTGTCTCCATGGTGACAGGCCCCACCCCCGCTCTGTCTCCATGGTGACAGTCCCCTCCCCCGCTCTGTATCCATGGTGACAGTCTCCTCCCCCGCTCTGTCTCCATGGTGACAGTCTCCTCCCCCGCTCTGTCTCCATGGTGACAGTCTCCTCCCCCGCTCTGTCTCCATGGTGAGAGGCCCCTCCCCCGCTCTGTCTCCATGGTGAGAGGCCCCTCCCCCGCTCTGTCTCCATGGTGAGAGTCCCCTCCCCCGCTCTGTCTCCATGGTGACAGGCCCCTCCCCCGCTCTGTATCCATGGTGAGAGGCCCCTCCCCCGCTCTGTCTCCATGGTGACAGGCCCCTCCCCCGCTCTGTCTCCATGGTGACAGTCCCCTCCCCCGCTCTGTATCCATGGTGACAGGCTCCTCCCCCGCTCTGTCTCCATGGTGACAGGCCCCTCCCCCGCTCTGTCTCCATGGTGACAGGCCCCTCCCCCGCTCTGTCTCCATGGTGACAGGCCCCTCCCCCGCTCTGTCTCCATGGTGACAGTCTCCTCCCCCGCTCTGTCTCCATGGTGAGAGGCCCCTCCCCCGCTCTGTCTCCATGGTGACAGGCCCCACCCCCGCTCTGTCTCCATGGTGACAGTCCCCTCCCCCGCTCTGTATCCATGGTGACAGTCTCCTCCCCCGCTCTGTCTCCATGTTGACAGTCTCCTCCCCCGCTCTGTCTCCATGGTGACAGTCTCCTCCCCCGCTCTGTCTCCATGGTGAGAGGCCCCTCCCCCGCTCTGTCTCCATGGTGAGAGGCCCCTCCCCCGCTCTGTCTCCATGGTGAGAGTCCCCTCCCCCGCTCTGTCTCCATGGTGACAGGCCCCTCCCCCGCTCTGTATCCATGGTGAGAGGCCCCTCCCCCGCTCTGTCTCCATGGTGACAGGCCCCTCCCCCGCTCTGTCTCCATGGTGACAGTCCCCTCCCCCGCTCTGTATCCATGGTGACAGGCTCCTCCCCCGCTCTGTCTCCATGGTGACAGGCCCCTCCCCCGCTCTGTCTCCATGGTGTCAGGCCCCTCCCCCGCTCTGTCTCCATGGTGACAGGCCCCTCCCCCGCTCTGTCTCCATGGTGACAGTCTCCTCCCCCGCTCTGTCTCCATGGTGAGAGGCCCCTCCCCCGCTCTGTCTCCAAGGTGACAGTCCCCTCCCCCGCTCTGTCTCCATGGTGACAGTCCCCTCCCCCGCTCTGTATCCATGGTGACAGGCCCCTCCCCTGCTCTGTCTCCATGGTGACAGACTCCTCCCCCGCTCTGTCTCCATGGTGACAGGCCCCTCCCCCGCTCTGTCTCCATGGTGACAGGCCCCTACCCCGCTCTGTATCCATGGTGACAGTCTCCTCCCCCGCTCTGTCTCCATGGTGACAGTCTCCTCCCCCGCTCTGTCTCCATGGTGACAGTCTCCTCCCCCGCTCTGTCTCCATGGTGAGAGGCCCCTCCCCCGCTCTGTATCCATGGTGAGAGGCCCCTCCCCCGCTCTGTCTCCATGGTGATAGTCCCCTCCCCCGCTCTGTCTCCATGGTGAGAGGCCCCTCCCCCGCTCTGTCTCCATGGTGACAGTCCCCTCCCCCGCTCTGTCTCCATAGTGAGAGGCCCCTCCCCTGCTCTGTCTCCATGGTGAGAGGCCCCTCCCCCGCTCTGTCTCCATGGTGACAGACTCCTCCCCCGCTCTGTCTCCATGGTGACAGGCCCCTCCCCCGCTCTGTCTCCATGGTGACAGGCCCCTCCCCCGCTCTGTCTCCATGGTGACAGTCTCCTCCCCCGCTCTGTCTCCATGGTGAGAGGCCCCTCCCCCGCTCTGTCTCCATGGTGACAGGCCCCACCCCCGCTCTGTCTCCATGGTGACAGTCTCCTCCCCCGCTCTGTCTCCATGGTGACAGTCTCCTCCCCCGCTCTGTCTCCATGGTGACAGTCTCCTCCCCCGCTCTGTCTCCATGGTGAGAGGCCCCTCCCCCGCTCTGTCTCCATGGTGAGAGGCCCCTCCCACGCTCTGTCTCCATGGTGAGAGTCCCCTCCCCCGCTCTGTCTCCATGGTGACAGGCCCCTCCCCCGCTCTGTATCCATGGTGAGAGGCCCCTCCCCCGCTCTGTCTCCATGGTGACAGGCCCCTCCCCCGCTCTGTCTCCATGGTGACAGTCCCCTCCCCCGCTCTGTATCCATGGTGACAGGCTCCTCCCCCGCTCTGTCTCCATGGTGACAGGCCCCTCCCCCGCTCTGTCTCCATGGTGACAGGCCCCTCCCCCGCTCTGTCTCCATGGTGACAGGCCCCTCCCCCGCTCTGTCTCCATGGTGACAGTCTCCTCCCCCGCTCTGTCTCCATGGTGAGAGGCCCCTCCCCCGCTCTGTCTCCAAGGTGACAGTCCCCTCCCCCGCTTTGTCTCCATGGTGACAGTCCCCTCCCCCGCTCTGTCTCCATGGTGACAGACTCCTCCCCCGCTCTGTCTCCATGGTGACAGGCCACTCCCCCGCTCTGTCTCCATGGTGACAGGCCCCTCCCCCGCTCTGTCTCCATGGTGACAGTCTCCTCCCCCGCTCTGTCTCCATGGTGAGAGGCCCCTCCCCCGCTCTGTCTCCATGGTGACAGTCCCCTCCCCCACTCTGTCTCCATGGTGACAGTCCCCTCCCCCGCTCTGTCTCCATGGTCAGAGGCCCCTCCCCCGCTCTGTCTCCATGGTGACAGTCCCCTCCCCCGCTCTGTCTCCATGGTGACAGTCCCCTCCCCCGCTCTGTATCCATGGTGACAGGCCCCTCCCCCGCTCTGTCTCCATGGTGACAGTCCCCTCCCCCGCTCTGTCTCCATGGTGACAGTCCCCTCCCCCGCTCTGTCTCCATGGTGACAGTCCCCTCCCCCGCTCTGTATCCATGGTGACAGTCTCCTCCCCCGCTCTGTCTCCATGGTGACAGTCTCCTCCCCCGCTCTGTCTCCATGGTGACAGTCTCCTCCCCCGCTCTGTCTCCATGGTGAGAGGCCCCTCCCCCGCTCTGTCTCCATGGTGAGAGGCCCCTCCCCCGCTCTGTCTCCATGGTGAGAGTCCCCTCCCCCGCTCTGTCTCCATGGTGACTGACTCCTCCCCCGCTCTGTCTCCATGGTGACAGGCCCCTCCCCCGCTCTGTCTCCATGGTGACAGGCCCCTCCCCCGCTCTGTCTCCATGGTGACAGTCTCCTCCCCCGCTCTGTCTCCATGGTGAGAGGCCCCTCCCCCGCTCTGTCTCAATGGTGACAGTCCCCTCCCCCGCTCTGTCTCCATGGTGGCAGTCCCCTCCCCCGCTCTGTCTCCATGGTGACAGACTCCTCCCCCGCTCTGTCTCCATGGTGACAGGCCCCTCCCCCGCTCTGTCTCCATGGTGACAGGCCCCTCCCCTGCTCTGTCTCCATGGTGACAGTCTCCTCCCCCGCTCTGTCTCCATGGTGAGAGGCCCCTCCCCTGCTCTGTCTCCATGGTGACAGTCCCCTCCCCCACTCTGTCTCCATGGTGACAGTCCCCTCCCCCGCTCTGTCTCCATGGTCAGAGGCCCCTCCCCCGCTCTGTCTCCATGGTGACAGTCCCCTCCCCCGCTCTGTCTCCATGGTGACAGTCCCCTCCCCCGCTCTGTCTCCATGGTGACAGGCCCCTCCCCCGCTCTGTCTCCATGGTGACAGTCCCCTCCCCCGCTCTGTCTCCATGGTGACAGTCCCCTCCCCCGCTCTGTCTCCATGGTGACAGTCTCCTCCCCCGCTCTGTCTCCATGGTGACAGGCCCCTCCCCCGCTCTGTCTCCATGGTGAGAGGCCCCTCCCCCGCTCTGTATCCATGGTGACAGTCTCCTCCCCCGCTCTGTCTCCATGGTGACAGGCCCCTCCCCCGCTCTGTCTCCATGGTGACAGGCCCCTCCCCCGCTCTGTATCCATGGTGACAGGCCCCTCCCCCGCTCTGTCTCCATGGTGAGAGGCCCCTCCCCCGCTCTGTCTCCATGGTGACAGTCTCCTCCCCCGCTCTGTCTCCATGGTGACAGTCCCCTCCCCCGCTCTGTCTCCATGGTGAGAGGCCCCTCCCCCGCTCTGTCTCCATGGTGAGAGGCCCCTCCCCCTCTCTGTCTCCATGGTGAGAGGCCCCTCCCCCGCTCTGTCTCCATGGTGAGAGGCCCCTCCCCCGCTCTGTATCCATGGTGAGAGGCCCCTCCCCCGCTCTGTCTCCATGGTGACAGTCTCCTCCCCCGCTCTGTCTCCATGGTGACAGGCCCCTCCCCCGCTCTGTCTCCATGGTGACAGTCCCCTCCCCCGCTCTGTCTCCATGGTGACAGTCCCCTCCCCCACTCTGTCTCCATGGTGACAGTCTCCTCCCCCGCTCTGTCTCCATGGTGACAGTCCCCTCCCCCGCTCTGTCTCCATGGTGACAGTCTCCTCCCCCGCTCTGTCTCCATGGTGACAGGCCCCTCCCCCGCTCTGTATCCATGGTGAGAGGCCCCACCCCCGCTCAGTCTCCATGGTGACAGGCCCCTCCCCCGCTCTGTCTCCATGGTGACAGTCCCCTCCCCCGCTCTGTATCCATGGTGACAGGCTCCTCCCCCGCTCTGTCTCCATGGTGAGAGGCCCCTCCCCCGCTCTGTCTCCATGGTGACAGGCCCCTCCCCCGTTCTGTATCCATGGCGACAGGCCCCTCCCCCGCTCTGTCTCCATGGTGACAGGCCCCTCCCCCGCTCTGTCTCCATGGTGACAGGCCCCTCCCCTGCTCTGTCTCCATGGTGACAGGCCCCTCCCCCGCTCTGTATCCATGGTGACAGGCCCCTCCCCTGCTCTGTCTCCATGGTGACAGACTCCTCCCCCGCTCTGTCTCCATGGTGACAGGCCCCTCCCCCGCTCTGTCTCCATGGTGACAGGCCCCTCCCCCGCTCTGTATCCATGGTGGCAGTCTCCTCCCCCGCTCTGTCTCCATGGTGACAGTCTCCTCCCCCGCTCTGTCTCCATGGTGACAGTCTCCTCCCCCGCTCTGTCTCCATGGTGAGAGGCCCCTCCCCCGCTCTGTATCCATGGTGAGAGGCCCCTCTCCCGCTCTGTCTCCATGGTGACAGTCCCCTCCCCCGCTCTGTCTCCATGGTGAGAGGCCCCTCCCCCGCTCTGTTTCCATGGTGACAGTCCCCTCCCCCGCTCTGTCTCCATGGTGACAGTCCCCTCCCCCGCTCTGTCTCCATGGTGAGAGGCCCCTCCCCCGCTCTGTCTCCATGGTGACAGTCCCCTCCCCCGCTCTGTCACCATGGAGACAGTCCCCTCCCCCGCTCTGTCTCCATGGTGAGAGGCCCCTCCCCCGCTCTGTCTCCATGGTGACAGTCCCCTCCCCCGCTCTGTCTCCATGGTGAGAGACCCCTCCCCCGCTCTGTCTCCATGGTGAGAGGCCCCTCCCCCGCTCTGTATCCATGGTGAGAGGCCCCTCCCCCGCTCTGTCTCCATGGTGACAGTCTCCTCCCCCGCTCTGTCTCCATGGTGACAGTCCCCTCCCCCTCTCTGTCTCCATGGTGACAGTCTCCTCCCCCGCTCTGTCTCCATGGTGACAGTCCCCTCCCCCGCTCTGTCTCCATGGTGAGAGGCCCCTCCCCCGCTCTGTCTCCATGGCGAGAGGCCCCTCCCCCGCTCTGTCTCCATGGTGACAGGCTCCTCCCCCGCTCTGTCTCCATGGTGACAGTCCCCTCCCCCGCTCTGTCTCCATGGTGAGAGGCCCCTCCCCCGCTCTGTCTCCATGGTGAGAGGCCCCTCCCCCGCTCTGTCTCCATGGTGACAGGCTCCTCCCGCGCTCTGTCTCCATGGTGACAGTCCCCTCCCCCGCTCTGTCTCCATGGTGACAGGCCCCTCCCCCGCTCTGTCTCCATGGTGACAGTCCCCTCCCCCGCTCTGTCTCCATGGTGACAGTCCCCTCCCCCGCTCTGTCTCCATGGTGACAGTCCCCTCCCCCGCTCTGTCTCCATGGTGAGAGGCCCCTCCCCCGCTCTGTCTCCATGGTGAGAGGCCCCTCCCCCGCTCTGTCTCCATGGTGACAGGCCCCTCCCCCGCTCTGTCTCCATGGTGACAGGCCCCTCCCCCCTCTGTCTCCATGGTGACAGCCCCCTCCCCCGCTCTGTCTCCATGGTGAGAGGCCCCTCCCCCGCTCTGTCTCCATGGTGACAGTCTCCTCCCCCGCTCTGTCTCCATGGTGACAGTCCCCTCCCCCGCTCTGTCTCCATGGTGACAGGCCCCTCCCCCTCCTCTGATTATTGAATTAATTTAACAATTGTATTAAAGGGATATTTCAGCACATTCTTCACCTGCTCTCTGAACTGAGTCTGGGTCACGGCGTAAATCACAGTGTTTGTGGAGCAGCTCAGGAGCTGGAGCATGAAGGACAATTCCTGCAGAAACAGAGGGAGATAAATAGACTGATAACCCAAATACCTCATCCGGTTATGTATAGAATACACCATTAACAGGGTCCACAACAGCATGAAATTACCAGAGATAACTAACAGTAAAATGATAGATTTCCTTCGACTCTCCATCTCGGGGTCTCTGTGACTCTCTCCACTGCTGTGAGCCCGGAGTCTCCTGCGTCCTCTGCTGCTCACTAAAATGTGTCTGACGGTGAGAGCGTTGAGCAGCAGAATCAGCACAAATGGGACGGCCGGGGTTAGAATGTTGTGGAGGAACTCGATTGTTCCCCAGACACGAGAGAACCGAACATCCATTGTTACATCACAAAACCAGGGATCGTTCCCCAGCCAATACCAACCCGTTAACATAAAATACCAGAAGATGTTCTTTAAACAGCTCAGCACACTCACTGTTCCCACAACAACAGCACATGTTTTCTCACTGCAATATTTACTTTTCAGATTCTGACAACAAATGGCCACAAATCGATCAAAGGTGAAAGTGACGGTGAACCAGACAGAACAATCTGTGACTGTGTAAAGCAGGACGGCGTGGATATTACACACGGGGATGGAATACAGGAACTGAAACTGTTCATAATAAACAATGGGAATGTGTCTGAATATCAGGTCCAGGATAATGACCAGTAGATCCGCCGCTGACATGGCCACCAGGTACCGAGTGACACATTTGGAGAGACCGCACTTTCCCCGAGACAGGATCCCAATCGTCAGCAAGTTAACTGTGAGGAAGGGAAATAAACAGAGAAATTAGACATCAGACTGGAGCAATGTTACCAGATCAGTGTATGTGTGTGAGTGTCAGAAATAAACAGAGACATTAGACATCAGACTGGAGCAAAGTTACCAGATCAGTGTATGTGTGTGAGTGTCAGAAATAAACAGAGAAATTAGACATCAGACTGGAGCAAAGTTACCAGATCAGTGTATGTGTGTGAGTGTCAGAAATAAACAGAGAAAT